>NC_086324.1:73245881-73545881 GCF_036172605.1 Pelobates fuscus
TAGGCACCAAACTGTCTCAGAACTAAACACCTTGGCTTACAACAGGGAACCAATTCTAGCGAGCCGATCTACACATCAGCCAACAGAGAAGCTCCCTAAACCCATTACCTTGGGCCACTATCATGGTATATCTTTTCCTTTTATTTTATTTTTATTTTTATAGTTCAATTAATGTCTTTGTTAAATTATGTTAAACTGTGTTCATCACATTCTGACTCCCGATAATAAAAACCATAGAGCCACAAATAGACTGAAGTGGCAGCCGGATACGCACACGGATAACACCCTGCCCTAAACAAAACCCACTCGAACAACACGAGCCACAATCATAACAGCCTTAGAATGTATTGGCAAAATGTATACATGTGTATAAAGTATCACAAACAATCTAATGTAACCTGAATGCCTGGTCACTCGTGTTACAAATTCATGTATATTAGACATGTGCAATTCGTTTCGTTCCGAATTCATAATTCGGACGAATTTCTGGCAATTCGGACATTCGGATAAATCCGAATGTCCGAATAGCTGAATTGCCGAAGTGCTGAATAGTCAAAGTCCCGAAGTTCTGAAATTGCAGAATTTCCGAAATGTCGAAGTTCCAAAGTTGCCGAAGTTCCAAAGTGTCAAATTAGAATAAGGGGGGGGACCTATTGTCCCCCCCCGGCCCCCACCCCTGAGTAGTGGGTGTGAGCCCTAAATACCAATAAGGGGGGCCTATTGTCCTCCCCCCGGACCCCACCCCTGAGCGGTGGGTGGGGGCCCTAAATTAGAATAAAGGGGGACCTATTGTCCTCCCTCCTGGCCCCCACCCCTGAGTGGTGGGTGGGGGAACTAAATTATAATAAGGGGGGACCTATTGTCCTCCCACCTGGCCCTCACCCCTCAGCGGAGGGTGGGGGCACTAAATATCAATAAGGGGGGGACCTATTTTCCTCCCACCCAGTCCCCACGCCTGAGCAGCGGGTTGGGGCCATAAATTAGAATAAGTCCCCAAACCCCTAGTCACCCCCTCCCAAAAACAATAACCCCTACCTACCCCCCTCACCGTAAAAATAATGAGGGGGACCATAAACTAGATACCTGTAAAAGAAAATTAAAAAAAATTCAAAGTGCGTCGGTTATTATGGCTTTTTATTTTACCCTTTTTGGGGCTGAAAAAAAGAAGATTTTAGAAAAAAGAAGACATCAAATTATAATTTTTTTTTTTTTACAGGTATCTAGTTTATGATCCCCCCTCATTATTTTTAGGGTGAGGGGGGTAGGAAGGTGTTATTTTTTGGGGGAGGGGGTGACTAGGGGTTTGGGGGGGTTACTTTTTTATTTAGGGCCCTCATCCGCCGCTCAGGGGTGGGGGCCGGGGGGAGGACAATAGGTCCCCCCTTATTGATATTTAGGGCCCCCACCCGCCGCTCAGGGGTGGGGCCAGGGGGGAGGACAATAGGTCCAACCTCTTATTAGTATTTAGAGCCCCCACCCACCACTTAGGGGTGGGGACCAGGGGAGGAGGACAACAGGTCCCCCCTTATTCTAATTTAGGACCCCCACCCACTGCTCAGGGGTGGGGCTGGGGGTAGGACAATAGGTCCCCCCTCTTATTAGTATTTAGAGCCCCCACCCACCGCTTAGGGGTGGGGGCTGGGGGTAGGACAATAGGTCCCCCCCTTATTGATATTTAGGGCCCCCACCCGCCGCTCAGGGGTGGGGCCAGGGGGGAGGACAATAGGTCCAACCTCTTATTAGTATTTAGAGCCCCCACCCACCACTTTGGGGTGGGGACCAGGGGAGGAGGACAACAGGTCCCCCCTTATTCTAATTTAGGACCCCCACCCACTGCTCAGGGGTGGGGCTGGGGGTAGGACAATAGGTCCCCCCTCTTATTAGTATTTAGAGCCCCCACCCACCGCTTAGGGGTGGGGGCTGGGGGTAGGACAATAGGTCCCCCCCTTATTGATATTTAGGGCCCCCACCCGCCGCACATGGATGGGGGCCGTGGGGGAGGACAATAGGTCTCCCCTATTAGTTTACTTTAGGGCCCTCACCCGCCGCTCAGGGGTGGGGGCTGTGGGGGGGGGGGCTGCTCACTGTTTAATAGACATGCCCCTACTCGCAGTATAGCGAGTAGGGTCGAAATGTACTGATACTAAGTAATTTGTACTTAGTATTAGTAAATGTGGCTGAAAGACCAATTTAGGTCTTTCAGCCATTTGGTAGATAACTCACTAATACCGTGGGAATGAGGGAGTTATCTTCTAAGTGGCTGCAAGATAAGTCCCAAAGTGCCGAAGTCCTGAAGTTCCAAAATTCCTAAGTGCTGAAGTGCCGAAGTTGCCGAAGTTCCGAAGCGCCGAACCAAACCGAAGTGCCGAAGTCCTGAAGTTCCGAAATGCCGAAGTCCCGAATTTCAGAATGCTGAACTGAAAATTTTCCACATGCACATCCCTAATGTATATCTATCCGTGTAATGCTTCCTTTCTGTAATGATTGACTCTATGCCAAAACAATTAACCTAATAAACACAGAATGGTTTTTTTTTTGTTTTTTTTAAATAGATCTAGGAAAAGGAGGAGCTTTTGAGGGAATACAGGACTAGTAGAAGAAAGGGACTAAAGAAAAAAAAGGCCTTGGAAGTTGGAGAACTTATAGAGGAGGAAAGAGATGGTGTTAGAAAGGGTATAATTAATGGTGAAAAGAGAACAGATGGAGATTAATTTATGTATTGCTGCATACCCTGATATTTAAATCAGTCTGGTTAGGTAGATCTGCAGAAGAGATTTGTGGCTCTGACCTACCTTACATGGCTTTTTAATTTTACTGCTCTAGTTTGCCAGAATTAATAAATGAAAGGGCTTGGGTTGTGGATGTTGGGAGTTGATCAGAAGCTCACAGAGTATTTTTAGAATATTGGCTGCGATGATTGTGAATCATTCTAAAGTTTCCGTTTCAGTTACTAGGAGGAGTTTATATGTACTGTCAAAGAAATTTCAGTAATTACCTCAACTTCACAAGCCTTTTCTAAATGGAAAGATATCTCTTCAGATTATCAATGCTTAGCATATCAAATTGGGTGTCTAAACCGTAGGGGTTTTAGGTTTTAAAAAAAGAACCATAGCCTTATGACTATTGTTGGACTGTAGCTCATAGTATACACAGCCAGCCATTGACTGGGTGTAGTTTATATAGGGCTAAAATGGTTGAAATTTGCGCCAAAATTAGGTTTGCAAATTAAAAATTAATATGTACATAGTTGACATAAAAGAAGAAAGAAATACATATTTTCAAATATAGTACTTAAATTAAATGCTTTTTGTAATAAAATAAGTTAAAAATGAAGGACTTAGAGGCTAGTATAAGTAAAATAAGTAGAGTCACATGACAGCATGGGTAATATATTAGACGGCGGCAATATTTTGGTTGGCGGCTGTATATGCCGGTGGCTATATTAGGAGTGGCATTGGGAACTTCTATGGCGGCATGGATGATATATTAGGCGGCAGCCATATTGTGGTTGGGGGTCGTAAATGCCGGTCGTATTGGGAGTGGCATTTGGAGCTTAAGTTACAGCCGTGGTTGGCCATTACAGGGGGCATTGTGGTGTGCTCCGGAATGTCTATGACGATGTCGGCACACATAATAGTAAGTGTGGGGCATCATTAGATGGCGCCCGGAACAGCGCCATATTGTGAATGGCGGCTGGCGTTTCCCTAATGTGATGGATGGCTGTAATGGGGAAGGGCGTGCGTTAGCACGTATATTGTGATGTCTGGCTGCTGTGTTGTGAATAGCCGCAGTGACGGCGGCCATGATGGGACTGGTAGCTGTCAGTCCTAGAATAGGGAAGGGGTGACATGTAGCTATTAAGTATTTTTTAGAAATTGTGTTCAACTGTGTGGTATAAAAACCCAGCCCCAAGCGAAGAGGTGGCGCGTTAGAAATAATATAACTCACCCCCCTGGAGCTTGTATGAAACCTGAGGGGGAAAATAGCAAATATGGTGTAGTATAAGGAGTAGTGTAGGGTAATTTGATAATTGGGTTCACTCACATGGTTCTGAGCCTTGTTGGGACAGGTTCAGATCACTCTGACAGGCGTGTATTAGGGGTCACAAACCCTCTACATGATATATCTTGATTTTCCTTCAGTATTAGAGCCTGGAAACTTGGCTCTAAGTGTAACAGCTTGAGTGTCAAATAGGGGACGCAACCCCTTCTTAGGTTGCTGGAACAACTGGATCTGGAGTCCACAGAAAAAGCATTTAATTTCGTTGAAAATAAAATTTATTTAGATTAACCCCTTAAGGACACACGACATGTCTGACACGTCATGATTCCCTTTTATTCCAGAAGTTTGGTCCTTAAGGGGTTAAAACATTACAATCTATAAAACTAGAAAAGCTACCATTTCTGTGGAAATTGTGTGAAGTGTTCTTGCCTCCACCAGTAGTCTACAACTGGAGTGGGCGGAGTAACTGTTGTTATTTATTCATATAGCACATTTAATTGCAACGTTGTTGCCCAAAGTGCTTCACAGTTACATTAAAACATACATTTATAAAAACATTAGCAGGTGTACAAAAGGCCCTGTCTATGACATCACTTGCTGCTCCAGCCTGGCACAGGTCAGGGTATTTTGGCGGTTGCCATCTTCAAACGGTCATATTTTAAAAACTATACATCCTACAGCGAAGAGCTTTATATTGTGAGAATCACAAGACCCAGACCTACATTTTGATGCATAGTGTGTTTCTGAAATATTAACAATGAAGGCACAGTCGCAGTTTAGAAATTACCCTTCAAATTTGAGCTGGCTAGAGTGGAGTTTCAATGAATGTCAATGGACGGCATGAGTTGCAAACAAATGGTCATATTGTGAAAACTATCAGGACTATGGCTTAGCCGTGGACATGTTCAGTGACATCAGGGATAGCTGAACATTTTGATATAAGATTTGTGTAGGTGGGCTTGAAAATGAGGGAGTGGTTGCAGTTTTGAAATCATGTCCTGATTTTTCAGCTTTTGCCAGCTCCCACTCTAGTTTTGAACATTTTGCCATACATTCCTATGGGACCAATTTCACCACAAGAACGACGATATTCCGTGGACCATTCGGCGAAACGTTCCACAAAGTAATAGCAATCCAATTGGGAACAATCCGCACGTTTCGGTATATTACTGTCTATGTAGTGTAAACACTGTGGGAGGAGTTAGGGTGGTAAATTTGGCTATAATAATAAGAATAATATATATGTGAGCATGGGCGTCCGCGGGGGGGGGGGTAACATGGGGGGGCACTTGCCCCCCCCCTGCATTTTTCAGCTTGTTCTGCTGATTTTCGTGTGAAATTGAAAATACATTGCAATACCGGCGCCGGCCAGTAGGTGGCTGTGTATGGAGAGAGACAGGGACAGGAAGCTGCATCTATCCCTGCTTCTCTCTGCTGATTGAAACCGCAGGGGAGCAACACATGCAGACAACAGAGACAGCCTACAGACCAGGGAAGTGAGGGATGGGATGGGGGGGTTTAAATAGCCTATATATTAGGGAAGTGAGGGATGGGGGGCAACCTATATATTAGGGGAGTGAGGGATGGGGGGCAGCCTAAATATTAGGGGAGTGAGGGATGGGGGGCAGCCTATATATTAGGGGAGTGAGGGATGGGGGGCAGCCTAAATATTAGGGGAGTGAGGGATGGGGGGCAGCCTATATATTAGGGGAGTGAGGGATGGGGGGCAGCCTATATATTAGGGGAGTGAGGGATGGGGGGCAGCCTATATATTAGGGGAGTGAAGGATGGGGGAGTGAGGGAATATATCTTCCTAGGGGTAGTGCCATCCCCATTCAAATTGGCACAATACTTTTATTCCTAGAGCCGGGACCCACAGGCTCAGGACCATTTATTTCTTAAATATTGTGCTTTTTACAAACACCTTCTACACATTGGTCTGCTTCTCCCATTCTTTTCTTTTGAGGAATACCCCACATTGAAGGAGACGGGCCGTGCTACCCCAAATAAGCACACAAGCCATAATACGGAGCCAGTGTTCTCATATACAGGCTCCTTTAAATGTGAGTGTTCCATTTTTTAAGATACCACCAATTGTGTTATATGTTACTATTATCCTGAAACCATCTGCACTATATTGTACCCTTTATATTTTTTCTCGATATGTACCTTGCACACCATCATTGAATGAAAGATCATTTTGACCATTTTGGTAAGCTATATGTGTTAAAGCGCTCCACTTACTGGTATAAGTTCTTTGTCACTTACACCGCACTTATACTTTTAAACGTTGTTCTCGTGGAATAGAGGATATTTCCACATTAGTGTTTTGAGCAGCTTGAAAATTATTGTATTTGTTTATAAGACAATGTCTGGTATACACATCCCTCTGTAATAGGAGGTACTCTTTGATCGGTATTCTTAGTGGTGATTATGTTTTGATCGTCTTAAGGGGGGGGGGGAACTAGAGGGGAAGACAAAACCTGTGCTTTATTGTTCTTTTCAATAGAAACATTTTTTTTTTATCTTTGGTGCAACCGTTCCTTGACTTGTCTTGTATTATAACCTATAGCTTGTGTTAACTTTTTGTCACGTGATACTCTTTGTGATTTATTTTATATGTAATTAAAAGATTTAGCAAATTAAACAACAATCCAGTTTATTCCAGACACAGACAGGGCACATATTGAAACCCAGGAAGAGAAATAAAAAAAAATAATTAATTTCTGCTCTGTGTGTGCGGAACACCAGCTAAGATGAAGGCAATATGATGCAGGGTAAACACTAATTTCTACATTTAAATGTATTATTACACCTCCCACATGCATATTTGTTAAACATAGGGGATATGTAACCACAATATTAAAAGCCCTGGGATGTGATTGTACATCTTTAACCCCTTAAGGACCAAACTTCTTGAATAAAAGGGAATCATGACATGTCACACATGTCATGTGTCCTTAAGGGGTTAATGGTTCTGTACATGTACCTTGTGAACCAATATTGTTATACCTGTATTTTCACTTTGCAAAATCTTGTCGTTTTTCTTTCCAGAACCATGTAGATATTATTATATCAGATTGGGCTCAACCAATGCCTTTTCAGCTCTGTGTGTGTATATCCATGAGTAGGTATCCACTCTTTGTTTCTGTCTCTTTGCCTATCTATTGTACATTTATGTAAATCCAATATTTATTCATGTATTGTTTTTGTTAAGTAAAACATACGTCATTGTGTGATTCTCTATTAAAATTAAGAACTGATATATCATTAATCATTAAAGCAAATTGAGTTACATGAAGACAGAAACAGGATATGACATGAGGGCTTTTTTATTTTCATTACATCAGATCTGAGATTTTTCAGAAAGTCGCCTAATGCACAGGTAGCTCTGTTGTTCGCCACTTTTGGTGTATATAATTCCCTCTCTTCGAAGTACCATCATCTCCACTAACTTCCATTGCCCTCTCTTTTGCCTGCCACATGTGCAGGAAATCATGAAATCATGAATGGTCTACATTTAGCACCATTAATGTGACACAATCCACGTGACACTTTTAGAGATGTCCTAATGGCTTGAGTCACACTGTAAGATTTATCCGTTAGTAATTATACTAAAAACAACAAAGATACAGATTTCAAAAACACAAAATGAGTTTGTACACTTGTGTGTGCTTATGATGTGTGACTGTGTGTATGTAATTGTATGCAATATTCACTGTTCATGTTAGATGTATCAAAATTTCTTCAAACTTCAAAAAAGATACAACCTTAATGCATTAAAAAGTGTGTTCCAATCTATAAGTATGTCAGTGTCAGTCAAAGGAGTCCCCTCTTTTTTTTTGTCTGCCTGTGTGTCCTTGATCCTTTGTATTACGTTTTTCAAGAAGGGAGAAATGTGTCCATTCAGAAAAGACTCTCCAATCTTGTTGTGCCCTACTTATCAGAGATCACCTCAGATCCCTTGTTTAATCAGCTCATGCTCAGTATTGTAAGAGTTTTTCTAACTGGAGTATTCTCACTTATTGAAATATTAAGGTTTGTGTCTATGATCGCCTTTGTATGTATATGTCTTTCCCACTTTCTCAATCATGTCTAGCACACCCAGCGTATGAATCTGTCCATAAAAGCACTCTTGCTCAGCTTAGAGTAGTCATCTTCCTTAAAGATGGCTGCTCTCTCGCCCATGCTGAGTTGTGTTAGAACTTCATGGTCTAGGTCAGGTCCCACAGATACCAAGGTAGAAACAACATTATTCTTTCTCATGGAACCAACAGCTTCCTCTAATCCTTGACGTCCAGTCACTCCATCAGTGATGAAGACAAATGATGGCTCAGCATACCGTCGAGCACCTCGAGTGTCACTCTTTAGAACCTTGTTGATGGCGAAGATTACGGCATCTCCAATGTTGGAAGATGAGCCATAATAATTGAGACGTCCAAGCCCTTCTGAGATCTCTGTCAGATTAAAGGTCAGGGGAAACACTACATCTTGCTCATCCTTTCCTCCATACTGCAACAGGGCCACACGAGCATTGGCTGGGTCATCATTTCTGCGGGCAAGTGACAATTGGCGGCCCACCTCTTCCACGAAAGCTGCTGAGTGCTGGAAGTTTTGCTTGCCAATTCGTTCTGAAGCATCCAAGATGAAGACAAGGTCCACGGGACGCTGTGTGCACTGAGCAACTGCAAGCTCTGTAGGAGAGAGGTGTATACATACAATGTATACAGCTCATTTACAAGCTAACTAGACCTAGATATTTTGTATACAAGTGACTATATCTCAAGTGAGATGTATAACACATTAACATTCTATAACCCAACACAATCACACATTTAAATACAAACACACACACATGATAATTATAGTAATCAAGAGCAAATGGAAGAGAAGAGAAACAGAAACAGGCAAAACTAGTGAAGCTATAGGAAAAGCAGCTGTGCCAGAATTTATTATAGGTAATGAAAGATCATGATTGTGCCCCATACAAGGAAGGTTGATTGGCTGCTACAAATTATGCCAAAAGAAAAAAATCATTTCAGAAAATGTCTCGATACAGTTGATTTCCATAGTTCAAGAACAATTATCTTCACAAAGCCATAGAGAATACAGCCATCTCCAGTAATACATTATAATTACAGGGTATGAAAGTCACCCAAATACAAACCTACTGTCTATTGGTGAATGACAGTAATTTAAAAAATAAATAAAAATTAAGCAAAAATGTTTTGGGGGAAGATGTGAAAATGAGAGGTTAAAAAAAATGAGTGGACAGATTTTTTTCCTCCGCATTTTTAGATTTCGGAAATGCCAGTGGGGTCAGGCAGCAAATTGTGGTGAGAAGGGAAAAAATTAGACCCTAACATTACCCAAACAAAACCACGTGATGCTTTGATTAAGCTGTAGCTTAATAATGTGAGTAATATCAGCATTAAGAATGGGCAAGGATTCACTGATTAAATAATTTATTTTGTAGATAAGCACCTTATGAGCACAGCTAATAAATGGCACTATACTCAATACTGATATACAATAAATTATATTTGAGCAATATATATATTTATTAATATTGTGGCCCTGCCAACTTCTAGTCTCTCTTCTATATATGTGGTTATTCATGACTTCATTTTGTAGCAGCAATTTTGCATGTTTGAGAGGTTTGTCCCATTGATCACATAACCAGGACATAGACTGTTTTGGCTAAATTAGGGACAGCTCGTTAACATATTTTCACATCTGGATCCCCTGTAATGTCTGTGTGAATCATTTTAAAAGAATGGATAAACAGATCGGTCCAATTCTGCCTCTCCTTCCCAATTGAGAGTTTGGCTTTCTCAGCCGTATAAACCATCGTGGCAACCAGCTGGGAGTACATTTGAGTCTCGGGATTCGCTTTCCGGGTCTCAAGGAATTCAGCAACCTGGGTAATGCTTATAGGAAAGCTGATCTCCTCGGGTCCCCTCCCACCTGCAAGTGAGTGTCAGAAGGATAGGGTCAGGGTTCCCTCACCCCTTAAACAATTCTGCTAGCCCGTTACGCCCAGGCATGTCTCCCAGAACACATATGCTGCAGGATAGCTGTAATGTGATGTCACCAACTAACTTAATGCTATTTTTTCAATATTAATTATGTCACCTGTTCTCTGGGCTCTGCAGTACGTACTGTAAGTCACAAAGCCAGTCCTTTCGACCATCTATAGTTGTATTGTCTTGTCCTACAGTTTTGTTTATTAAATTATTCTGCTTTTTTCAAGCATCAGTTAATTCTACAATGTGGAAATCATTTGATCAAATTTTAAGCAGAAACAGGCATTTCTGTTATCTGTTATGGGTGTAATAAAATAAAAATCTCAGTAATTAAGTTTTCCAAACAAAAGGTATTATAACATTAAAAACTGTTCAGATATCTAAGTCAGTTGAACTATAGCAGACAGAGGTCTTCTGCTGCATATACCTCCCATGCATACCATGCGCGTTTGAAAGGGGTTAGCGAGTGATGATTTATGTAGCAGTACATGAGATGGTGACATCATGGGGCGTGTTTTGCAGTGATTAACAGTGACCCATTCATACACATGCATACTCAACACAATGTACTCCTCTTTCAGAATTCAGTACCCTAACACTGAACCTCGATAGAGTGTCAGCTCTGAGAGGCAACTTCTCACCTGTGCCTGTATTTTTAATTACCTGTCTGACATGGCAGGTCCGGACACACAATCTGGGGATCTGAAACAATACAATTGTAAAGATCATTCAGATATTAATTACAATGGAGAAAGGAAAAGAGACTTCCACTATATAACCAGAGGACGATCATTCATAGGGGAACTTGGGATAACATCCTACCAGATAATTAATATATAATAATAAAAATATTAATATAAAAAAATAAATTAATATATTAATAAAAAAAAAAAAAGGTTAAAGGGCAGGGCTTCCCAAAAGGTAGATCCCCAGATGTTTTAAAACCACAGCTTCTATGATGCTTTGTCATTTGAAAGACATTCTAAAGGCACGCAAAGCATCATGGGTCTTGATGTTTAACAACATCTGGGGATCTACCTTTTGGGCACCCCTGCTTTAAGGTATAACTATAGTAGAATTAAATAGTGACTGCATCTGAGCACATTTCTGCAGTCCCCCTTCCACTTATTCCTCTTCTACACAGACTGACTAACTGGTAAAATCAGAAATGCAACAGTTCCACATTCCTTCACTCTAGTAAAAACGTGTGAAGCACTTGCTCAGGTGAATAGTACAGCAGCAGTGAATAAACTCTCTATAGCATTCACAGTTAGGTTATTATTTCAGCAGTACTGTGTGTATTCATAGGGCACCGTGGCATTGCTATGACAGCTAGACATACACTGTATATTAATGTACATGGTTATGAATTGAATAGAAAAGAAGTACTCCCCCATAGCTAGCTCTTGGAGAAGACCATGTGAGGTGTGAGGGGCCGGGCATTGTGTTTTGTAAATGAATACAATTAGCATTGGTTAACTTACAACATGTAAGTTGTTATTTAGTAGATATATAGTCATGATTTATTTAGCAGATCTGTTGACTGACTGATTTGTAAAGTTTCTGTGCTGGAGTCATCCAGTAACTATGAATATTATATAAATGTAGTTATTGGCAACATCTCATCAATACAGTAGTAAAAGGAGGTCCCAGCTGGTATTTGTCTATGGTGGGAGAACCACCTTATAATTCTCTCTCACACACTCATGAGCCATGGTTTGTACATTAATAAGAGATTCACCACATTTTATTTCTATTTAGTACCTGGGCACAGTCGCTCCTCCATATTATCTATGAATTCATCTGCCACCAACTCAGAGAAGTGTTTCATCTTCTGCACACGCTGTGCCTGGTTGCAGGCAATGGAAGTCAGAGTCTCATCTTCTTCCTGTTTGTTGAACATATCTCCAATACCAATGGCATTGACATCGACATCTCCACCACATAGAACCTGGAGACGTTCATCTGGGTCTCTGGGGTCATGACGTCCATCAGTAATTACGACAGCGAATACTTTGGCCTTGTCACGTCTGGTCTCTTTGATTAACTTGTTGTAGGCAAACTGAAGAGCAGAAGGAGTCCAGGTACCTCCAGCTATCCATTCCAGGCGTCTGACTGCTTCCTTGAAGCTGGACAAGGAATCAATACGGGGATCGTTCAGTTGGATTGCCTCAAATGTGCCTTCATGACTGTACTGGACCACACCAACTCGGGCACCTGTAGAGTATGACAAGGTTTGTTCAGCACATGTTATGGTCATATGTGAAAAACAACTACCAGAGATTAATTCAAGACCATTCATATTTTCTAATGACATTAATTTAATTGTCAGGTAACCAATATATAATTTACTTTAATCCATTAATAATACTCTTCACTACTACTTTGAGCTAAGGCCTATGGGTTAACAGAGACACCTTTGAAAGCAGATTATCTAGATCTCTTGCAGTGCAATATAAATTATAGCATGTGAATTAATCAAACAGTAAATTACACTGTATAGCAAACAGTAGGCAAAAAATAAATAAATAAAAATAATAAACAAAGAAAATATATTTTCCATCTAGCCATTTTACCCTGTTTTTATGCAGCTTTTAATATATGCATTGCTTGTATATTTTGATAGTTTTGCCAAGTACTCCACTAAAGCTGCATTTGAATAATGCTGGCTTGCAATCATTGCAGTACCTGTATCAGAGTTCGGGTCTTTAGCAATAGCTCCCAGCCTGCTTACAACATTGATGACAAAGTTTTTCTCCAGAGAGAAATTTGTATATCCGATACTCTCAGAGCTGTCAATAATGAATACGATGTCCACAGCCCCACAACGTTTCTCACAATCTGAAAGGGACACAGTAAAAAAAAAATCAAGTACAAGCTGATTGCATGTGAGACCAGGTGGAATGTTGAAAACCCAGAGAGGATCCAAAACTATTAGGTATCAATTATTCTATCAATGTGATCTAGGTAAAACAAACAGAGCTCTGCATACTATTACATGGCCACTCTTCGGCGAGAGATGACTAATATTAATTAAAATATCTAATGCAAATTCTGGGGCGTGTACACAGTTCTATTGACTTAACCAAGTTTTCAATGTTTACTTACATAAAAAAGACAAAAGAAAACAAAAAAACAAACAAGCAAAAACAAAACAGTACAGGTAAGGAAATGATCAGACATTTACATTGCAGTTGAATGACTAATTTTAATAATTTTTAGAGGGCGTGTATTAAACATTTGCATTAAAATGATTACATAAACATAATGCATTAAAACTCCCTTACTTGGAGTATACAGCAATAATTAAATCATTGCTACAGTCATGCGTAGTTCATGTTCAAGTATAAATAGCGATCAGTAAGTGTAACACAGGATGTACATCTCTTAAAGCTTGCTAATAACATTTATTTTCTTCACAAATTCTTATTTAAGATCTGAACTATCAGCGTGAGAAATTAATTTAGCAGCCGGTATGTCTGTGTCTTTCAACTCTTTACTTTGTGTCCTACTTTAAAAGACCAATGTACTAGTATGTTGTGCTCATGTAACCATGCAGGTAGATAGTACGATAGTACAGATAGTCAGCCTGGTACAAGAAATGTAGTCAATGCAACCCCAAATTGTGGCATTTCCATAATTTGTACATATCTACAAAGTCGTTGAGAAGCCAACTCGTAAAGAGGCCATACTAGATTTAGTGTTAACAAATGGATATTTGGTATCAGATTTAACTGTAGGTGAAAATGTAGGATCCAGTGATCATCAGTCAGTGTGTTCTAATATAAGAACAGTGACTTAGTCACACCACACAAAAACAAAAGTTTTAGACTTTAGAAAAACAGACTTTTCTAAAATTAGAATATGTGTAAAGGATCCATTATCTGACTGGAGCAATTTAAATGGAATCCAAGAGAAATGGGATTATTTAAAAGTTGCACTGCTGAAGGCAACATAAAATTGCATTAATGGACTAATGAAAGTATTTTACAAAATTGGGCAGACTAGATGGGCTGAATGGTTCTTATCTGCCGTCACATTCTATGTTTCTATGGTTCTTTGCTTACTGTGTAATGATACATCTGTATGTCCAGCTTTGTAGTTCTGAATAGATCATGATACAAGCAAAATATTGTATGTGTGAAAACTCTTGTGTCCTGTCCTATTAGGCTTGTGGAATTTATGATAATGACTTTGTTATATGTGCCTAGCCTTGTTTGCACTTTGTCTGTTTGAATAATTATTTTGTATATAATTGCATGAGTATTGTTGAATAAAGTATTTAATAATATGCAGATATTTGAATGTGCATCCTGATTTTTGTATAGATATGTCTATTTGGGGCATTCAGGGGAGTGCCCATTTTATTTTGCACCTTATTGTGTAGTGGTGGTTACATTTTATATACTCCATGCGATATTGTTGTTAGGCATGAAAACTCACCACAGCAACCACATGTCTCTCTGACGTAAGTCATGACATCACAGTCCTGGGAAAATAAAGAGAATTTCTGTAATATATATTCCTATACTGTGTTCACTCATGTACTGATCTGTGGTTCTTGTTATTTCCCATATCACTGAAGTGGTTATAGTGTGTAGAGTACCCTGGCACCATCCTCCCATTCAGCATTAGAACATTTTTAATGATTTAGCATTAAACAAGAGTCCTGAGCAGTACCCTGTATATTCTATGCTGATCTGGCTAATTATTATTATTATCATTAGCATTTATATAGAATCTACTTATTCCGCAGCGCTTTACAATATTATAAGGGGGACATTTAATAATAAATGAAACACTTATGTAACAAAAAGGTTACAGGAACAATAGGTTGATGAGGACCCTGATCAAACAGTTTACAATCTAGAGGATAAAGAAGCATTATCCTGAGTACCAATGGATGGTGGTGTTCTGCTGCGAGTGTCAGCTGTCTACTCTTAGCCTATCACAGTCAACCATTGCATGTATGAATTGGCATGGCTAATTAGCATGGCTAATCCCCCTCTTACCCATATCCCCTATGGTGACTGGGCTGTGATGGTGAAAAACCCGCATTTAATGTTAAAATGCTCAAACATTGTTTAACATTGATTGGAGGGACAGTGCCAGAGAATTCAGGTACCATAACCACTTAAATAAGATGCCACTGTTATAGTGCCTACACTGTCCCTTTAATTAGATAATTAAGTCCAATAGCAATTGCAGCCTTCCAAACCTAAATGTTATGCTACTTCCTCCCATGCACCACGCCATGCCCTGTCACATCACGTCACCGGACACCTGATGTTGTGTTAATTAATTCACACAATTTATTGTTCTTCTCATAGTCCTATAATATGGCACATCCTGGCTGGGCACGCCAAATGCACAAGTATAAAACACACATTTGTTTTATACCATTACCTGTTATTACTTTGTTATTACTTTGTTGATAGTTTTTGTAATGCAAATAAAGAAAAAACACATTCAGGCTTACTTGCTTAAAATGTTCCCTTTTAGAAGTCACACCTTTACAGCATGTCACATGAATATTGCACAATGCAAGAATACTTACTGTTAGTCCGGGATCACCGGAGGGGCCAATGTCACCCTAATAAAAGAAGTAGGCAATAAATGTTACTGAGCACTGTGATACAGTATATGTGGAGAGTAAAAAAAAGCAATGTGAATCATATATTCAGTGTGAGTGAGACTATAATAGATGGTACGTAGAAAGCAAAACACTGTTATACAGTTTATCTAGAAACTGAGGGTGCTGCATGATGCTGTATATATGAAAGTGAGACTGCACTATGATGCTGCATACCTATATAAGAGGGAGATAATATTTTGCATGAAGGAGTACCAGTCGGAAGATGAAACACAGGGTGACTATAATGAACCATGCAATAAAAACTACAATAAGGATATGGAATTCTCTGCCTGAAGATGTGGTTTTATCAGAGTCCGTACAGATGCTTAAACTGCAATTGGATGAATACTTGCAAAAGCATGATATTGCAGAATATAATTTTTAATTAGTGGAGTAATAGCTTCTTGACCCAAGAAGACATCTGAATGCCATTCTGAGGTCAAGAAGTATTTTTTTTTCTAGTTTGTTGAAAAATTGGAAGCGCTTCAAACTTCAACATGAGATGTAAGAAAGGCTGAACTTGAGGGGCGCATATCTCTTTTCAGCCTAGGTAACTATATAAAACCATCAGCCCCTTGAGATTGAATTAAACCTTGTACATTTTAACTAGTGATGTTTCTTATAAGGGCTTGTGACAATAAATGCATATTTTATATAAGTGTTGCACAATATTTGTGTTGTGGCTGTATTTAATTTTGCGCTTCCCTATTTATTTACTAGATTTACATTCTATACAGTAAGAACTGTGCTGGGATGTCATATCTGACTGAACGTGGACAATATTGTTCACTATACCGGAGAGCCAGGTTCGCCAGATTGCCCTCGGGGTCCTGGTTCTCCTTCAGGGCCAGGGTCTCCCTGCAATAAAAGAGAAATTAAAAGTCAATAATAAAGTTTATTTTATATAGTAATCCCAAAACTCTAAAAAGTTGTCGCAATTGTGTATTTACCCAACACAGGTTGTGTGATACTCACAGGCTCTCCTGGTACGCCCTTTGTTCCAGCTCCTCCTTTCAAACCAAAGTCTCCTCTCCCACCCTAGGAGAACAGTGAGAATCATGAGTACATGGAATAGAAGAAATATATAAGTAAAACATACATGCAGAGTATTGTAGCTGTGCGTGTAAATGTGGGTAACAATCTGACAGTGGAACTGAATAAAACTGTTCTATGTGCATATTAATTTTAGAAAATGTGGACTGTCTAAAATGTAGAAAAACTGAGTGTGAGCACTTCTTGAATGTAATATTTTCTACACGGAAATCTACATCCTCGCATCCATCTTGGCTATAATCTGTCTGTGTTATATACTGAAATAAACATAATTAAAAAAAATGAGCAAGTCACATGTTTACAGTTTGTAAATTCTACCTAATAAAACACTAGAATGGAGCGACTTACGTTTTCAATAGCAAATTCTATTCAGTTAAAAAAATCATTAACAACATTTATTTGGCACATGGAATACACAGAAATTCCATTAGAGGACCACTATAGTGCCAGGAAAACAAACTAGTTTTCCTGGCACTATAGTGCCGTCCCACTCCCGTGGCGCTGAAGGGGGAGGAAGGGGTTATCCCTTACCTTTTTTCCAGCGCCGGGCTCCCTCGTGGCAAGAGCCACGCGCGCATTCAGCCAGTCTCATAGGAAAGCATTCTCAATGCTTTCCTATGGATGCTGGCGTCTTCCCATTGTGAAAATCACGAGAGGAGCGCGGAAGCGCCTCTAGCGGCTGTCAATGAGACAGCCACTAGAGGCTGGATTAACCCATAGGTAAAACATAGCAGTTTCTCTGAAACTGCTATGTTTACAGCAGAAAGGGCTAATCTTAGATGGACCAGGCACCCAGACCACTTCATTAAGCCGAAGTGGTCTGGGTGCCTATAGTGGTCCTTTAATTGCTGTTCAGGGATTCCCTAAAAAATTAGTTCAGTTTACACCATTTTGATCTTTCATGTATTTGGTTTTCACTCTTTTATTAGACATTATTAGACAGTATTCTGCATTATGAAGTATTTCAGACTAGTGAAATATTAGCAAAGAAGTCAATTATTGTACCTAAATAATGAACCAGGTTAATAGGTATTTGTAAGGAATATGATGTTATGTTTTGGAATATGGCTTCCCTCTTAGGTTTATTAACTATTTGGTATTTAGTAAACACTACTGAATGAAAGGGAATAAAAACTGTAGTTGACGTGCATAAGAATGGAATAAAAAAACAGAAGTAAAATAAGTACGAAGTTTTAAAATGTACAGACTGTAGGTCATTTCACTTAAGCATCCTAGTTTAATTTTATACTCAGTGATTTTGTGCCACTCACCCTTGGTCCTGGTGGACCACTTTCACCTTTATCTCCCTGTAACAACACAAACAACACAACTATATATCAGATATAGAGCAGACATGATATGCATTGTAACTATATACATCAAAGCACTATCACTTAAAATTTTACATTTTTTATTCTATTTTTGTAATTGTGTTTTTAGTAAAATAATTTTGCATTGTATGTATTCACAATGATCTTACCACAGATTAATTAAATACACTTTAGTTCATTTAGCACTATCACTATTAATTTGTTTCCCGTGTTAAAATTAGTGT
The DNA here is from genome assembly GCF_036172605.1 of Pelobates fuscus. Taxonomy (NCBI): domain Eukaryota; kingdom Metazoa; phylum Chordata; class Amphibia; order Anura; family Pelobatidae; genus Pelobates; species Pelobates fuscus. Next base: position 73,264,153 of record NC_086324.1, read on the forward strand.
AGGACTCCCCGATATTGGGGTACTGTGATGTAGTGGTGGGCTATATGGCCATATGGTGGAACTGAATCCCCATATTTGTTAGCCAAGATAGGTGATTTTTGCGCACTGTTTCTTATTCTGATTTTTTTTTTTTTTATAAATTGTGGTCTCTAAGACAGCACCACTGCTGAGAAATGCATGTTTCCTTTTTTTCTTTAAGATTAAGCAAAAGTCACATACAATAGAAATGTCATACAGTTCAGGTCTGACTCTGTATCAGTATAGTACAATCACATCTCTAGATCTCATAGTGTTCTTAAAATAACTACAAATTCACAAGCTACATTCCAAACTAGACATATCCATAACATTTTCAGTTTACACTTTACTACAAATAAGTTATATTTTGGCATTTTTAGTTTTTTCGACCTGCATTAGCTGAACATTTCCATTCCCTTGCATCTGCCATAGGCCAGCTATGACTTACCTAGGGCATGTCTCATCTTTTCTGTCTAGTAGGAATGGTTACTTAATATCCACATATTATAAGTGACTTCAACTCACACAAATCTGCCCTAATGTGAGAATTTACTGCATATGCCACAACCCGGTTCAGTTGACTGCATCTGCAGGGGCGGCAAAATTGATCTTTGCCTAGGGCGGCAGAAATCCTTGCACTGGTCCTGCAACCACCATACATCAATTACCCAACACCAAGAGCTGACCCATTTTCCTCAAACTCAAAACTAAAGAACCAAACATAAAGCCCCTTAAATTTAGTAAAACTTTGATATTCCAAAGCCCTTCAAAGTCATACATATATATATATATATATATATATATATATATATATATATTACTCAATCTGATATCTATTGAGAGATTCAACAAGCAAAAATGTATAATTATGCTAAAAAAATAATTTTCGTTGAGTAATACAAATTCCCTTAGGTTAGTTTGCAAATTTTGCTATGGATATTTATACTCACCGATAGACCTCTTGGTCCTGGATAACTGATACCGGGTCTTCCTCGGTCTCCCTGCACAAAAAGATCAGTGCATTAACAAGCAATTATTCTCCAACAGCAGAACTCTGAATGTCCCTCCGTGGCTCACAGCTACTAATGATTTACATAGACAGAATTCTCTCATTGTATATAGTAACGTATTAAAATTATATTAAAGTATAGTGTAATTTAGTACTATTAGTGATATTTTTAACGATGATATGCTAATATGTTTATAGAAGATCTTAACCTAAATTCTGATATGGGGAAGATTAGTGAACTATGCAACTTTGACTGTGGCATGGATTTAGCTGCCAGATATGTTAGTCTACTACAATAAGAAGAATGGTGAAGAAACCATGTACCTGGCTTCCGCCAAAAATATCTAGATTTTCATGATACTTTTTCAAATGCATTCTTGCATCTTGGATGTTAGAGTGCTGCATCAAAAACATGTCCTGGACAAGAATATTTACCTGTGCATTCTGGGCGCTTTTGCACTTCATTGGTGCTGCTTTTATTTATACATATTTTAATCGGTTTGGAGATTATTTTTAGCACCTTTATTTTACTTGTTTTTATTGGTATTTAAGAATCTTTGCCCACCATGGAAACACAGCAGCATGTGCAGAATAGGTATTTCTAACATATAGTTTATGATGAAAGAATTACTTTGGGTTGATATTGTTGGGGTCTCACTGAATATAACGTAAATATAATTGGATAACACTTATAACTTTTAAACAAATCCCACCATATTTCGTTATGTTTCTTGATTTTTTTCAACCTCACTGTGTGCTGTTTCGGTCTTGCATCTTCTGAGATGGAGGTGGGCAAGGAACATTGGTAGGTATGTGTTAACAGAAAGCAGGCTGCGCAAGGCACTGCGCAAGGGTGGCAGGTCCTGTCCCATCAGGGGTGGTGGGGCATTGTCACTCACTTAAAGATTGTGGCCAGGCTAACTGCGTCCTCAAGGAAGTCCATGCACAGAGCATTGCTGAAATTCTATTTACATGGTCTTAGTGCGCAGTCCCATCCTGCCAGCAGATTTCAAAACAGGTCCCTGCAGGGTCAGGTTTCCAATTATTTAGAATAGGTTTCTGTCTACAGGCAGCTGACCACTGGGGGTGTCTGTTTACAGTACTTGAATGTATCTTTTCGGCTTATATAGCCTGGTTGGGAGAGAGAATTACTAGGAGCCTTGGCTGTGACAGTACTTGACTGTGATACTGTCCACAGAAATTCAGGACAGTTGGCACCTATATTAACATTCTTATGGTGTATGCATCCACTGAAAAAAGTAATTTATTAATGCAAAATAATTATTCAGCACCATCTATATACCTTGGGTCCAATTTGTCCAGAAACTCCTCTCTCTCCCATGTCACCTGGATCTCCACGTGACCCCTAGAAGAATGAACAGAAGAGTTAACATTATTGAGAATGCTGACAAACAATGACACAACTACAACAATAAGAGAAGAAATGGAAAATGCCCTGCGATTATATATATATATATAGTTTAATAGATTTAAAACCACCTGATTTTTGCAAAAATAATGTTTAGTTACAGTATACATTGATCATACATTGCAGGCCTATGCAATGTATGATCAATGTACCCCATTCTGGCAGATCCTATTTTAGCACCACCTGCTCTTGTGTTATTAATCTACATTTTGGGAAATCCATCTTTCTGGGACTCTCTGCAGAGCAAGGTTAAATAGGGACCTGTAATGAGGCACATGTGACAGGGGGAGGTGCAAAACCAAGTAAGCTCGTCTTGACGGACATACATACATACAAACATATCATTATTTTTTATTTCAAGATCATCAAATATAAAAATGAATAACTGTTGACAGAGAATAATAGTGCCAGAAATACACACTGCCTTCTAAGTGTCTCAGCGACAGGGAGGGGTGCAAAACCAAGGGAGTTTTCCGGAACTCCCAAATATGTTTACACGAGAAAAAAAAGGTTGCACTCACCTAAACTCACCTACGTTAAGGGTGCAGGCTAACAGTTTTTAAAAACACCTGACTTAAATAATGGGGGTTTAGTTACAAAGGGTTCTCAGTATATTTGTACACAGACAGTGAAGAAGACACATAACCAGTGAATAGTAAATGCAGAAAAAGAAAACCGATGGAAGTACTTACATTCCTGCCAGGAGGACCTTGAAGTCCTTGGTCTCCCCGTGGTCCTGGTGGTCCGCGATCACCCTACAGAAAAATAAGAACAAATTCGGATTTGTAACCATACTGATCCTTTATTTAGGAGGACTTATTACATATAAATCATCCAGGTTATATCATTACCTCTGTCTTTTTTTTGCCTTTGATGCTGTTAATGAGCTAGTGACTTAACATGCACAAGTGAATTAATAAAATGAATTGTAATTACAAGAAATTTGCCCAGTGCTCCCTGAATGTATCACAATTTAAATTTAATATCATATGCCTGGGACAAGGCTGTCTAATTGGACAGTGGTGGTACCCCTTGATTTCACAGAAGTGTGATTGACTTGGAGTTACATTGTGTTGTTTAAGTGTTCCCTTTATTTTTTTGAGTAGTGTATATATATATATATATATATATATATATATATATATATATATATATATATATATATATATATATATATATATGATCTGTCTGTCTAGGTTTTCTCCTCACTATGTTGTTCCTTCCTTCCATGTCTCTTCCTGGCCGGTCTCAGTCTTTTATCACCTTACCTGCCTTTATCCTTGGGCCTCTCTCAGTATTTTTTCCATATTACCAATGGTTCTCTCTAAGTCTGCCACTCAGTCTTTTCCCACATTATTAGTGTGTATCTCTGTCTTCCCTGGCACATTTCCACCAAACCTCCATTGCAACAGTAAGTGAGCAAAGTGCACTGTTAAAGTGCCACTCTTATTTCTGCCTTGGTCTTTTCCCCAACAGTAAAGATCAGAAGACCCCTCACCATTTAATATGACTGGGAAATGTTTTTTGAATTGTACCAGCTCACCTCCTCCATTAATCCCATGCATCATTTTACATTACAAGAACTTTCCTGCTTGCATCCTTTGGCTTTCCACACAGGGGCTAGGCATTTTTGGCAGTCTAGTAGAGGTAACCTGAGAGCTAAGCATTTGCCCACTCAAATATCCCTGTTCCGGCTCTCTCCCACAATCTGGGGCCTTTAATATTGATCATGCTTGACTACGATGGCATTCACAATGCAGCATTATCCACGTTCAAAGTTCTATTGTCTTTTTATACCAGAGCTCCTTAAAGATTTTAAGCTGGTTTGAGAAGGGTACTCATCAACCTATTGTTACTGTAACATTTTGTAAGTGTCCAAGGCTCTATACACTGCTGTCTGCAGGTGCTATCCATGCTGGATTTTCACAAGTAGACAGTAGTAAGTGCACCAGAATGATTTACGGTTTGACCTTCAGCAAACACGCTATCTTGAATAATGTATGGTACGTGTCCTGTGTTCTAACAGGCAAAAATCATTTAGCAGAATACGAAAGCTGTAACATACAAACTGTAATGTACAGACAGTATATACGCCTGAATTATGTGTCATAGTTGGTACCGAGTAACTAAACTGTTTGGACCAATGTCCGACATTCAACAATGTGGAATATCAATGTTAGCATGTACCAGTGTGTGTTAGAAAGGTACCCTACAAGTTAAAAAAGTCAACACATGCTTAGGATGCTATTCTTCTAGTCACCTTTCCTCCTTTAAGTCCAGCTTCTCCCCCAAGGCCTCGAGGACCCTCTGGGCCAGGATCTCCCTAAATGTAACATAACAAGAAATACATGTGAGTTATAGAACACAATTTTATATAGTATTACTTTTTATTGCAGAATATGATCACTAACCTTCTCTCCTTTGGAACCATTTCCTCCTGAAGCTCCCTTATTTCCAGGGTCCCCTCTGCGTCCCTTTTTGTATAATTCAAAGGCGAAAGAAAGTAAAATTACAACATGACAACAAAGAGCAGAGTAGGTATAAGGTATAATAGTAATGAATAAGATAGCAGCACAGCATGGCATGAGAAAGAGTGCCGGGGAACAGAATATCAGGATACGAAATGGAATTACTGTCCTACATGATGCCAGAAAATGACTTAAAAGGAAAGACTGTTTCAAAAGAACTCATAAAAACAGGTAAAAATGTAAGCAAAGACATACATATTTGTGCACTATCTACACCACTTGTCTACACCACTTACAGGTTCTCCTTTTGGTCCTTCTGTACCAAGGCCTCCTTTACCGCCTTTCGTTCCAGGAGATCCCGGTGCTCCACTGTTCCCTGCAGGACCCTGAGATGATAGAGAAAGGAAGATGGAGAGTGATGAATGATACGTGAAGGGTACACCAAAAGCATAACAATAAATATTAAGAACTGTAAATAGAGACAATTATGTTCAAAGTAAGAAGAGATTATTATGGAGACTGAGTTGAAGGATTGTGCAGAGACCGTGGTGTTGGTAGCATGGGGAATGTGTATATTGATACAAGAATGGAAAGGAGATTTTACAATAATTAAATGACAAGAAATTTAAGAGAGAGGGAGATTAATATTTTTTTAACACTTTCTGCAAGTGGAAAACCTAATTTTCTTAAACGTGTAGAGAGGGAAATGTGATGCAGCACTGCCATTCAGTGTCTTCACCCGCTGCATGGACACACTGAGCTTTACTCAAAGAGATGTATTGATTTGATGCATCGCTATGAAGAGATGTTGATTGGCCAGGGCTGTGTTTGACTTGTGTTGGCTCTGCCCCTGAAATGCCTCCTTGACAGTCTGAGCCAATCCAATAGGGAAATATTGTGATTGGCTCAGACCACCAGTTCCGATGATGTCAGCCAAGCAGACAGATTAGGGGCAGCAGCTGCAGAGTTGAACACAAGTAAGATTTTACCATATTTAGGGAGGCAAAGAGGGGCCAAGGGGGCTAGATGGTGGTTTTAACACTATAGGGTCAGGAATACACCTTTGTGTTTCTGACCCTACAGTGTTCCTTTAAAGATTGCCAAGTTGAGTGCTCCATTTAAACACTGAGCGCTCCTTTAACACTGAGCCCCTCTCAGACCAGGAATTTGGCCGTGGTGCTGGGAGGAACCCAGGTTTTAGAGTGCCACGTGGTTAGGGAGGAAGAATGAAGGAGAGTGAGCCTGGAGAGCCAGAAACAGGCTTCAATCAACCTCTAGCGCAAGGATATCTATGTAACTATTTTTGTACTAGAGAGAAGCCCAAACAAAATCTGCTCTACATTAGTTTAACCACATACACCTTTTTTTCATGAGCAAGTCTGTCAGGGTTTCACTGCTGTTTTAAACAGTAACCCTTCCTTACTCTGTGTCTGAGCTATTCAGCTGTTTTTAACGATCAGCTCCTTCATTAATGTTGCCACGGTTACTCACCTGGATGTTAGTATCCAGCCCTTATGCTAATCAGTGTAGTCTATTAAAGCAGCAAGTTCCAGTACCTCCTTGCCCTTGTGTGGTTTGCTGTTTCCCAGAAGACTTCTTGTTTCCTGTTTCCTGTGTGTTCCTGACTTCTGGCCTTGTTCCTCACTCCGCTGCTCTCCGTTCTCCTGATTCCAGCTCGCCTGACTACCCGCTTTGGTGCATGACCCCTGCTTGCCTCCTGGGCTTTGCTTTTGGTTTATTTCGTTTTTTGCTATCTTTTAATAAAGGTGTTTTGCATCTATGTTCTGTCTCTGCCTGCTTCCTGGTCCCTAACAAAATCATCATATTTCTGTTACCTTATCTCCTTTTTCTCCAAATGGCCCAGGTGGTCCAGAACGACCAGGACGTCCAGGATCACCCTGCAATTGTAAGGACAAAATTACCAAGCCATTTCACCTATACATCATACAAAAACTTGCTAAACTAAAAAAACATCAAATAAACAGAGTATAGATTACAAAGTGTTCCTGTGCAAATTTCTATTCACAATCAGTAATATTTGTAAATTGCTGTAACTAAGGTCTCAATATTAAAATGTAAACTAAATTCAATCTAACATCCTTACAAATAGTACAAAACTAATTTACACTCAGACACCTTTAATTATCTTATCTCAACTGCTAGATGATGCATTACATAATTTAAATCATACTTCAAGGTCGTGCAATCAGGTATTTCCCATCTTGGGCTGAAATTCATAGATGTCACATGAACTAAAATAAGATGTCTCATTTGGACTTTAAAATATTAGTTTAAAAATGAAGGCTGTGTAACAGCAATTATTACGCATCACTAATTCTAATAGTAAAAGCAGGGTGTCACAATGAGGATGTCAAGTTAACTTAGCTTATATAGCTTTTATGCGGTAACACTAATACAACTAACACTAATACAACTGTTGTGTTGAATACTATAGATACTTTGACAAAATGTGGTTGAAGAACCTGCCAATCCAACATTTTAGTATTAACTCATACCTTTATACCAGCATCTCCATCTTCTCCACGATCTCCAGCATTTCCTGGATAACCATCTGGACCCTGAAATTAGAAAATATAAATATTATGACTTAAACATAATTCATCATTAAGCCATGGTGACCATGAACTTTTTTTATTCTGTATTCTTTAAGTTTTCCTATAAATCTATTCCAAAATGAGACAAAGCATGGACTGATGAACACCAACGATGGTTCTAAATCAAACTATTAATATTTCCCTGTGCTAATCCTAAGCATTTGGTACAGTTATAGTTACCTTTTATTTATAACACACCAACACGCTCTGCCATTCTGATCCAACCCTGATAAGAAAAACTGTCACGTCCTACTAGGCTGCTAACAAACTGTCCTTATTCACAGAAAACATAAGAGCTAGTTATACAAACAACTAACACATTATCACTTTCATACTATAGTGGAACAAAACCAAGTTGTGCTAAAATGGATGTTTCTTGTAAAATATAGAGTCCTATTAGTTGTATTCTTACCTTTTCTCCAGAATCTCCTTTACAGCCAGGGGTACCAATACGACCAAATTTTCCCTGACAATGAAAAAGAGAACATTGTTGATTGTCTCTGTACAAATTAAGAAAACCCAAACTGCTTTTTTTGATGTTTCTGCAAGGTCAGACTGTATCTTCAGCTGTCTCTAAGAGATATATTGTCACTGTAGAGAAGTTATAATATCAATTTCAGCTTTTGTTGAAACTTTCAAATGTTTTAAAAGACAAAGAATTTGGCAATGTTCAACTGAATCTGAGGATCGTTTCAAATCAGCCTCCTTTAGATATCATTTGTATTCTTCTATTTAGGATATTTCATTTTCTCAAACACTCCTATGGATATGCAAGTTTCTGTATCAGTATGTTAGAAATTGCCCTGTGCACCCAAAAGAGACATGAGGAAAAAGCTACCCAAAAAGTGAGACCTCAGCTGAAATAAGAGAGAAACTATAATACGGACAAGAGTGTTGAGTATATGGGAGCTGTATTGTTTGTGAGCTGGAAAATTAAGCTCCTGGGCTCTAATTAGACCATGATCTGACTGGAGAAGGAAAGCCATTCCATCACAAGATCAGCATTGGAATGAAGAACAATCAAGATCAGGGTCAAAAAAATGATTGTCATTATTCTCAGAGTCACATTCCACTGGCATGTTAGTCTTTAGATGAGGGTGTATTAATGATACATGGAGAGTAAAAAAAAAAAACTGACAAACTCATCAGACAATGAAATTAATTAAAATGTTTAAGTATGTGAAACAGATATTCTAACCTTCTGTCCATCTGTTCCATTTCTTCCATGTGACCCAGCAATTCCCTGACATAAAGAGAAAACTTGTTAGTTTCCATACACATCATAAGTAACCAAAATATAGAGGTCCCATGAAAAGAACTCATCTTACCTTACGTCCATCTCCACCAAAATCTCCCTGTGTAACAAAAATAGAAAGTGTTACTTGGGCAATGGTATACCTTCAGATACCATATCAAAAGTCAAAATTAACCCCTTTACCTTTTCCCCTTTGAACCCCGACAGTCCCTGTAAAATACAAGAAAATAAAATGTAAGACCATGGACAATACTAAGGTAGAGCAAAATAATAAAATAATTTATTGCCGTATTTCTTCCTTATCAAGTAGACTTACCTTTGAACCAGGGTAACCAATTGGTCCTTCAATTCCAGGGTCCCCCTAAAAAGACAGAAACTCATTACTAACAAGCAGAATACTTTCGTTCTTAATGGAGACTCAAGATTAACTTAACATTATCTTAGACCACATGTAGGGCACTCACCTGTCGTCCTTTTGCTCCTAAATCTCCAGGGTCACCAGCATTTCCCTTTGCACCCTAAAAGAAGACAGCAACAAAAGTCAAATAAATGTGTTGGTATTGGGTGATAGTACTGCACTTTGCAAGTAAAGAATATTTATCTCCTTCAATTTTTTTCTGAAAGTTATTGTTGAAAAATAAGAACTTCCAATTAAACTGCAAACATACTCAAATCCTTACATTCAACTAAACAAAATAAAACATAAGCTTCAAGGTTCCAATGCATTTGTCTAAACCAGAGACATCTTCAGGTTTAGATAAATAAGTCTATATTTAGACTAAACACATTGGGACTTGGAAGCCTCCGTTTTGTTTTAGTTTATTTCATTTATTTATATTCTCTGTGTCTTTTAAACCATTGGCGTTCTGGTGCTCCAGTTGGGGAATCTGACCACCAGAAGTGGCGATATGCTCACTTTATCTGCAAATTTGTGAGTGCATACGCTCTAGTAAACAATATTGTCTTACAATATTGCACAATTGTGTCTTTCTACTTCCTCATATTTTATATAAGGCAACGTGGTTATAGAAGATTTCATGAGAAAGAAGATATACTCCTTAAGGACAGACAAGTCAAAATATCTTGTGTCATTGTGAGGGCAACATTAGCTCTTGTCCTATTCCAGTTTTTGTACATTATTACCCTCTGTAGAGTGTATTCCTCTATTTATGTAACGTCTACTGATTCTGTTCCTTTCCATTTTCCAGTTCTGTAGTTTGACTGGGTAACTTATTATATAAGTGTACTGTCACTTTTGTATGTTTTGATTTAAATCAATATTTGGCTATTAGTGAGGGGCAACAATACAAATATTTAGTGTGGCTTCATTGTTATTTTATAACTATACATACCTTTTGTCCTCTTGGCCCTGGCATACCTTTGGGTCCTGTAATCTGCAAACAGCTGAGTTTGTAGCACTGAAAAAAACAAAACAAAAATATATATAATTAAGTATATTATCAATTGAATTAACTGACACTATTTGATATGAATCATAATGTATGTATTCTATAATTGCTAATGCACTTACATTACTCATAATGCCTTCTAAAAGAATACTTGGAAAAACAGGGCTTGTTTTATTAATCCTAACTATAATGAGTCAACTAATATGTCAATTATAAAACTCTCAATTTTGTTCATGTTTTAGCCTTGTGAACTAGTCTTACACTATAATTTTATTTGATTTAAAGTTTCAAACTCTCTATTGATTACATAATATATGGCCAGACTACTAGGCACGGGCATGTATTCCTGACCGAAAGCAGAGGCAGCAGACCGCCATAGGAGAGAAACAAAAAACCAAAGAAACAAAAAAAACACAACCCACAAAGCAAAAAGCAATGCAAATAAACAAATAAAAAATACATACGCCCCCCAGTTAAATGTGTACTTTCTACATGAAAAAGAAAACAACATGAAACTGGGAGTGATAAGTAATCTTCTAAGACGATAACAGGCACTTAGGCTGAAATGTGATTAATAAAAGTAGTTAGTACACCTGGAAGGTAATTTTAAAGGAAAAAGAAGACCATTTTTGATTAGTTATATCCCCTGGAACTGTGATACGAGGTTTCTTTTTCTAAATCTGGCCAAGGCTCAGTTAATTGGACATACTTTACAAACATTTTGTTTTAAAGCAACTACACTTTATTTTTATTCTTTTATTCTTTTTAGTTCATTTCATGCTCCTTATTTAAAGTAAATATATATATATATATTTTTTTCTACTTTAAACATATTTAGCAAATTCATGAGTGTGTATTTAATTATTATATATGCATGTCAAACCTCATTTTTGTAAAATCTGCAGCAGTGGCAATATAGTGCAGGACATCTCATCTTCACAAACAGTATCATTATATTTAATAACGGTTGCCATTATCTATATCAGCAACAGTGTTCTACTGCCATCTCCTGGTTAAATATGGAAATACACACACTGGTTGTATGAGTACAGTATATATTTATTTCATTTATATTTATATTTATAAAATATTTTACCAGGATGGATACATTGAGATTTCTCTCGTTTTTAAGTATGTCCTGGGTAAATATCCATAACATTCATCTGTAGTCAAAGATTAATGAACAGTGTACTATATAAAATGTTCTTGTATATGTGCATGTGCAAAGTAACTTATTGTTTAAAGTTAGCCCTAAGTGCTATGTTTTAAAGTGGAAAAGGAGCAAATGCAGTACAAGGTGTCATCATTATGGATGAAACATCACACAGTAGTTAAAGAACTAATCCAGGTACCATAACTTCATTAATTTAACGTTTTTATGGTGCTTGGAGTGTTCCTTTGAAGCAGAAGCAGAACTATTTTTTTATACATACTTAATGAATACCTAAAAGTTAGATATGGATTGTGTCATTTTATTTTTAATTTTCAATAGTTGTTTTTCGATTTTATTTTTTATTGCAACTAAACTCTAACAGTGCCATGTGTGTAGGGAAGGAAGGAATGTCAGAGCGCACATGTATTCATATGGCATTACTCTCAGACAAGCACGTTAGGTGCATCGTCTGGAGATAACATTGCCTTGGACACAGAAGTACCACAAATTACTTTTTTTTAACTTACCTCTGCGGCACCATTTGCTAAAGTAAGGACTTTAACATAATTTACTGAGGTGAGGGAATAAGGAACTGGCACCTCCACACAAATGACAGCTCCACATTTAGTAGTGTGTTAATAAGGCAATTGTGATTTTTATAATTTAACTTATTTTTAACTATATATAAACCCTAATTATAACGAGTTGGCTAGTTAATATATAAAGTATAGCATTTTTGAGCATTTAGAAATTAGGAATTCCCTAACGCAACTGTAAACGCCCTACTTTAAACTTGAGCCGATTAGCTGTCAAAATCATAAAATGGAAAATTGACAACTCGCAAATTTTACACCAAAAATGCAGAAAACAGAAAGAAAAATTATCAAACTTTAATTCTATTTTGACCTAAAATATGTGTATGCTTTGTTAGATTTTCCACAGTTCGAGTTTTTTTGTTTGTTTATTTAATAAACCTCCAGGTAATGCCAAAATATAAACTCAGAAGAGCATAGAAAGGTAGATTTTGTACAATTAAGAAGAATTGTAAACATGGTCGTGCATGAAGACTTATTACTTATGAATCAACATTGTTTTACGTAGCAGATTTAATAGTCGTCTTTTTAAAAATGTGCCCTAATTTATTTATGTGTATTGTTAGACTATTGTTAAATTAGAAAACTATTGTTAAATTAGAAAAAAAAAAAAATGTAAAATTCTAAATATCAAACATTTTATCTGTCAAATCTTCCCTCAATTTTTTAAATATGCTGAGTACATAGTTCTATGTGTCATTGCAGTGGAGCACTCTGTATTATTATTGCATATACATCCCCAGTTGTGTGTTAACTGTACAGACTGTGGGTATACACACCTCTCCGTAAGCTTCATGTTTCTGGAAAAATACAAAGAAGACATAAAATCAGTTATGTTTAACATTTTTTAAAACAAATACGAGCAACTAATAACTCTGTCAGTTAGAATGTAGTCTCTAGAAAAAAAATATAACTTTTTCCATTTATATTAGAAATATATTTGACAAATTGAATAGTTGATTTGCACTATATATTTCTATAGGTATAGAACTTGCTCTAATGCTAAAATATATACGCTATAGTATATACGCTTATATATACGCTGACATATTTGTTTGTGTATAATTTGAGCGGCTGTACCACCAAGTCATTGACCCCCTGTCCCCCTTGTATATCCCATATTTGCAGTCTCTTTTCACATCTTTTTAAATCTCACACTGCACATCTCTGTGCTCAAACTGTCATGTCCCCGTTATCTATCTGCCAGTCTCACTTAGCCCTCTGTCTTCATCTTTATTAGAATTTGTCACTGTCTAGCAGTCTGCTTGTTTTGAATGTTGCTATGCATGTGTGTGGGGAAGAGAGTGGAGGTTGCTTTGTGTTGTGTGGAAACAGTGTGTTGTGTTTGTGAGTATAGGCTGTGTGTTGGGAGTCTGCATGTGCTAGACATAAGTTGTGTGTGCTGTGAGTGTATAGGTAAGCTGTGTGTGTGAGGTGGCTATGTGTGGGTACAGGCTGTGTGATTTAAATATATGTGCTGTAATTTCAGCTACCCCACAATTTAGTCCTGTGGGGGGAGCTTTGGTCTAGGACTCTATCTACGGCAGGAAAATATCACAGTCCGTACTCCTCCTAGTCTGGCACTCCTCAATGAGTAACACTGAGATACTGGAATAAGAGGGAATGTTGACTGATCTGCAACCATCAGAAGGGCAGACCATAAGCTCCCTGGAAGCATTAAGGAAGTGCATGGCTGGTCTTTGAGATGATGTGATTTCCTCACTAGTCTATGCTTTGGCAGAGTCATTGTCAGAGCCATTGATCCAGTGGATAGTTTGTTTATCCTGTGTGTGTGTTAAGGGAGAGAAGGAGTGAACTTCAGGTCAGAAGAAGATGCCACGGTTTCTTGACCGGGGTTGTATGTTTTGGTGTGTGTTTTCATGTATTACATGGGATTTAAATGTTAGATTAATGGTGCGTGTGGCTTTATCTTTATGATAGGAGCTGTGTGGGGCACTGCATGTGTGTGGTGGTAGTTGTGCATACCTCCCAAAATGTCAAATGGATTAAGGGCCACTTTAATATTAGGGGTGCGACTAGGGACAGAACTGTTCTGGGACATTTTAGGTGACTTACTGATAATTAAACAAAAATGTATTTTAGACCAAGAACAATGAATCTTCGTTACACAGACTGTATTTTTTTTCTCCCTCAATTTTTATTTTATCCCTGGCTATTTATTAATAAACCAAATATGCTTGTTATTTTTGTACCCTCCATATTACTCATAATATTATTATTGTTTTGCACCTTCACTTTCTGGAATGGCAGAATTGATCTTTTCATTATTTTAATGTTTTCACTATAATTAGTAAGGGTGTCGCTTCCCACTTTTGGTTTGTGTATTTTCTGAGTATGTTAGCTGCTGTCAATCACTATTTTGTGTGCACATTACAGACGGATATTAATTGACTTGTGGTTTTCAACTGAATACATAAATGGTTTTGTTTAAAGAGATGAATGATTAGATTCAGTAGTAGAAAATAAAAATATCAACTCTGTGTGACAACTTTGTGAATGGAATTATTTTTCTATAATTAAAAAATATTTGCGATACAAAAACAAACACACACATTCGCGTACCAAATGTGTAAGTGTGGTATTCTGTTCCGTTCAACATACTTACCATGACCTGGATTATTTTATCAATGGTTTTCTCATCTATTACGGTCTGATCTGCAGCAGTGGTCACAGTGTATGAGTTCCGGTACAACTCATGAGGAAGGTTTGCGATCTCTCGAAGCCCTGATTCATAAACATCATGGCTTGCAGCAACAGCGAACAACTTGATTCCAAGATCCCGAGCCCTATCTGCCTGGAACTTCACACCACCACATGGGTTTCCAGTCACATGACCATCTGTGATAACTATGGCAAAATTGGTGGTTTTCTCGGTTTGAGTCTGGATTTGAGCCTGAATTTCAGCTGTCATATTGGAGATGGCACAATCTGTAAAGGTACCGCGACCAATGTACTGCACTTTGCGGAGATCTTCTATGTACTGATTCTTATTGGTGGTCATTTTGCTGTATGATTTCACCTCATCTGAGTAATGGAGGCCACCATACTGCCAAGACAGCATAACCTGGTCTAGATATGCCGCATTCTCCAACTTCTCAAGGAATTTAGGAATGAAGCGTTTCATGTGATCTAGTAAACTCTGGATTGGTGCAGTTTGGAGGATGATACTCTCAGATGTATCAATGATGAAGTATACATTGATTGGGCAGTTGATCTTATCTGTAGGAAGACCACATGGATTTTGTCAGTGTATAGAGTTGAACACAATAAACTCCTGAACATTGTACAAGGTAAGATTTGGAGACATTACAGGAATATGTTAATGTGCAAGTGTAAAGAAGAGACGCTGTATTACATTCATGCGTATTCAGTGAAAAGGATGCAAGTGGACATAAATATACTTTCTTGTGCAAAAGTAGCAGTGAAGGCTTACGAAACAAGTCAGTGGTATGAAATGTGAAACCAAAGTATCTGTGTACAGTTAGGATTTCAAACAAAAATGCTCCAATGGAACACAGAACATTTCATTCTTCATTAAGAGGGTACAAAATGACCATGCAGGTAGTTTGAAGTGCCACAAGTAGACCACACAGAACATGTCAATCAACAAACAGAGAGATTCTGGGTAGCGGAACATAAATGAGACCATATCACTTTTATTATCTACCCATTGTAACATGGATCCCTCTACATAGATGCATGCTCTGTGATATATCTTTAAACATATGGCACGGGTAACCATCAAACCTACCCAACGAGATTTGATATGACCTTAATGAATTTTCATCAGAGGGTGTAGCGCAAGACATCGCTTGGAAAGAGAACATTGAAGGAGATTGTGTTAAGATAAAGTTGTGCAATTATGTAAAATTGAGCAGCTATGCATGAGGGTTTGGCCAAAATCATAAAATGCCTGGACATCTGTTAAATCTGTTACAGTGTCAGCATATGTGGTCCAGTTACCTGCACATGATTGAGCCAGATCAACATCATCCTGTGCCAAGAGAGAATGAAACACAGAGCAGAGCAGCAAACACAATACAGGTAGTCGAGTCATGGTTGTCACTGCAGAGATATAAAATATTATTCAAAAACAAAAAGAAACAGTTATTCCTTAAAGGGTTACTCTAACCCTTTATAACACACATTTTATTTTAAATTGCAATGCCCTACTGGGCATAGTAAGCAGCAATCCCCTTTAAAACCAAGAAAATAAATAAATACAAAAAAGACAGTAAACTTACTTGAAATCCAGTGAACCAAAAAAGAGACATTGTTTTAGCAATATAGGGTTTTAGTCAACATGATCACTAGCAAACCAGAACCTGTGAATCTTTGCCTTTAGCAAGCCCTCCTAACATGTTATATGCAGACACAACACTGAAATCGATTACCATGTATAGATCTTATATCACATATAAGATCTATATATGGTAATCGATTTCATTGTTGTTATGGTAATCGATTTCAGAAAACAGATAACTCAAATTGTGTAATAATTTTAAACTCTGCGATTATTAAACCATCGATCGGAATTCAAAATTGAATCCCATTGCTATTTTGGTGGTTCCCCATTAGCTGGAAATAGCATATTCATGAGACCGCAGACACCTGCCCAACATGATCTGATTTCTGTAAAATTCCTGGAGTCTTGACGACATATGTTAAAGAATTAATTTTGTTGCATATCATACAGTACACGAATTGGTCACAAAGGTAAGGTATTTTTGCAACCATAAAACATAAAATAGTTTCCCAAACCAGTATTTTTCAACTGGTTTGTCATGGCACAAGAAACCTGAAAGTGTAACACAAACAATTTGTCTTCTAGCTGCAATAGGCATAATGCAATCCTGAATGGGATATTCAGAGCACCAAAACAACTTTAGATTAGTAAAGCTAATGGTCATGCTCACTGCTTAATTATTTGCTATTTAGAAGTTAAATCTGTTTATGCAACTCTGGCAACACATCTCTTGGATAAGACTCACACAAGGCCTGTGCAAGACTATTTTCCACCCTAGGCAAGATCAGCTACTTGTATCCCCCCACACCCAAAACAAAAATTGCCAACTTTCTGTGTCTCTTTCGTCCCCCAGCCCCTTTGTGTGTCTTTGTCCCGTTCCCCAGATGCTCTATGCGTCTCTTCCCCCCAGCACCTTTGTGGGTTTCTTTCTCCCCCTCAGCCCTTCTGTGTGCCTCTTTGTCCTCCATCGCTCTACCAGTGGTCTCTTTTCCCCCTCCCCTCCTGCGTCTGCCAACATTCGAGCAGGCCATGGCAGAGGATCTTCTGTATTCTCTATTTAGTCTGATAGGAAGCTGCTCACTGGGAGTAACAAACAGCTTCCTTTCAGACTGGGTAAAGGACACAGAAGATCCTCTACCATGGTCCGCTCGGCCATGCCACATGAAGTGACTGTCAGGAGTGGGAGCGCTATGCAGTGTGCTCCCCTCCTGCCAGTCACCCAGACATTGCGCCCCATGTGCGTCTTAGGCGGCTGCATAATTTGCCTAGCGGCCTTGGACTCACACAGCATTAATAAGGTTTTTTTTTGTACAGCATGGTAGATTAACATTAGGACTTGTTATCTTGTTTTGTGCATATGTATATCCATGTGTATGTGTTTAGTAGATAGCTCCCTAATTTGGTATCCTTAAATATGGCAATCCTACATAAGCATAACAAAGAAGGAAGTTATCTACTAAACAAATATACAATCAAAATTAAGAAAAGGGCTTTAGAAGTTGTATTATATAAATTCATTATATTATATATTTTATGTGTGGTCAGAACAATTCCTATTCATTCAATGTGGTATGGGGAAGCCAAAAGGTTGGCTACCCATGCTTTAGAGTCAATTTAACTTTAATCAAAGTCAATTTAACTTTAATCAAGCATGAGAGACTTCTGCAGGCTCTAGTGGGAAATCAATAGCGCAAGCGATATGAAATTCTAGATTAAACACACTGTGCAATAAAGGAAGTTCAAACATTAGATCTCTTTTTACAGGAAGTTGGCATTGAGGTTGTATGAGTCACAGGCAGGGCTGCATAAACAAACTGTGATTTTACTTCTAAATGGCAGATGGTTTAATAGTTAGACTACAGGAGTATGATCCATACACCAAAAACATTATCTAAATCTAAAGTTGTTTTGGCGAGTAGAGTGTTCATTTTAATTATATTTTTTGTTTGTTATTAGTGAGACTACAGGAGTATGATCCATACACCAAAAACACTAAATTAATCTAAAGTTGTTTTGGCACGTAGAGTGTCCCTTTTCATGTTTTTTGTGTTTTTTTTTGTTTGTTTTGAATCCTTATTTTGCAATTATTAATAAACTAATAAGTCAGTTTAGCTAGAAGTATACTTATCTCTCTATAAAGAGCAAATGTAATAATGGCATAAACCACTGATAATGTTAAAACAAATATGCCTTGTAAATGTTGCTGATTAAAGTGTGTCTTCATCCCAAAAAATGTTTGGGAACTACTATAGACAATGCAATCTAGAAATTATGTCTCAGTAAAAAATTTTTTAGAACCACTGCTTTAACGTAAGGCAAATTATTGCCTTTTTGACCCCAAAGGTTAAACCGCCCTCCACCCCCAGATATTCTGCATTACACTGATATCCACCTATCTAACATGGATTTTAGATATGTAGAAAACGATCAATATCTATTTATTGAAATACAAAGAATACATAGAAATGTTGCACTATGCCTATATTATTAAAGGGACATTATAGACACCCAGGTCACTTCAGCTCCTTGAAGTGGTCTGGGTGCAGTGTCCCAGGTTCCTTAACCCTGCAAAGTTAACAATAGCAGTTTTTAATAAACTGCAATAATTACCTATGAAGGTTAACTTCACCTCTAGTGGCTACTTTTTGGTCGCCTAACTGATGCTGGATGTCCTCACACTATACAAGAGGACACCCAGCATCATGTGAAACCCCATAGCAAAGCATAATACATGCTTTCCTATGATGGAAGTATTATTGCATGCGCATGCGCATTAGGTCTCCCACCAGTTGACGTCGGCGGGGGAGGAGCGGAGGTGGAGCATGAACCAGCCCCAGGGACATTGGGGCTAGAATCAGGTAAGTCACAGAAGGGTTTTTTAAATAACTTTGATTCCTGGCACTATAGTTTCCCTTTAAGTAAATATTGTGCCGGGTAATTCTCCTCATTATCAGCTTTAAATGATTTAAAAAAAAAAAAACTAACAACAAAAAGCAATTTATGGAATTCTGTAAATATTGTGTACAAGTCCTAGAAGGCCTTATTACAAATATATTCTTACCTGGGCATCAAATGGATCAATCAATGGCACATCAACCATATATTTTTACATTTGTGGCCCACTAATGCAAGTTATACTGTAACTATTTCACAGCTAGAAAGGAGAGGGTCTCAGTCTATCACTCCTGCAGAGACAGCAGAGGGCCTCACGGTAAGAATTGTCAGGAATCGAAAGTCAATTAAAAAATGTGGATGATAATACCCAAACTGAAAGCATAGTTAATTTGGAGAATGTTTCCAATTCAGATAGTTTTAATGCAGATAGAATTCCAAACAATTATTACTTAAGTGAATGACACAGTGAGTCTGTTACAGGAGAGGCAGTCTGTTAATGTTGCACAGACAGGAGATGGCCTCACTCTGTCACTGTTACACAGCGGGTCTCCACTGTTACACAGAGGGTCTCACTCTGTCAGTGCTACACACAGTGTCCCAGTCTGTCACTGTTACACAGAGGGTCTCACTCTGTCACCGTTACACAGAGGGTCCCAGTCAGTCACTGTTACACAGAGGGGCTCCACTGTTACACAGAGGGTCTCACTCTATCACTGTTACACAGATAGTCCCATATAGTCACTGTTACACAGAGGGTCCCAGATAGTCACTGTTACACAGAGGGTCTCACTCTGTCACTGTTATATAGAGGGTCCCAGATAGTCACTGTTACACAGAGGGTCTCACTCTGTCAGTGCTACACACAGGGTCCCAGTCTGTCACTGTTACACAGAGGGGCTCCACTGTTACACAGAGGGTCTCACTCTATCACTGTTACACAGAGGGTCCCAGATAGTCACTGTTACACAGAGGGTCTCACTCTGTCACTGTTACACAGAGGGTCCCAGATAGTCACTGTTACACAGAGGCTCTCACTCTGTCACTGTTACACAGATGCTCTCACTCTGTTACTGTTACACAGAGGGTCTCACTCTGTCACTGTTGTACAGGGGATCTCAGAGGCAGCAGAGGGTCTCAGTCAGTTATTGTTACACAGAGGGTACAGGGGATCTCACAGGCAGCAGAGGGTCTCAATATATTACCGTTACAAATTTAGGAGTGGTTCTGGTTTCATTTAGAACTCCTAAAAGAAAGCAGCTTTCTAACGCATCCTAACAGAATGCTCAGATCACCAACACAGATTCCAACGATGGCAGTGAAACCAACAGAAGCCGAACGTTGAGAAAGATATAATGATCTCACATTGGCAGTAATATGTTGTTATAATGCCCATCCACCACAAACACCGAATGCTAACTAGACTTGGCTCATTTGAACACATTATGATTCCTGATTACAATGTCTCTATGCACCAAAACAAACAAAAATAACAGACAAATGCAGTATTTGACAATATAATAACTTTGAAACAAGAATACTGATCTGCCCCATCCCTCCCCCCTCCCCCCTAATTAAAAAAAAAAAACGAAAAAAATAAAATCCTTCATACAGTGAAACAAAAACAAACAGCACAGAAAAAAAAGAATATGTTACCTCCTCGACAAAGCAATGCAACTAAACGTCTATTGGAAAAGTTGCTTGCTGGACCAGTGCATCATCCGATGGGGCTGGAGAAGCTGCTCTTTTGCAGGATGGGAGCTTCTTTTAAGGACAGAATAATCTGCTCCCTGCACTCTGCGACTCCTCTCTGCAAACTTTCTACTGCTCACTTTGGGTCAGCCCCTTCCACTATTTGTGTCTGCCCTCCCCAAGGTTACCACGAGGAGGTGCTGTGGGTCCACTGTTAGGTGGAATTTAGATCTAAGGGCCAACTAACAGAATGCAGACCCCTTAGTTATATACCCATCATTTTCCCTCAGAACTGAGTAAAAAAATATTTTTTTTTACTTAATGTTCTCCATATGATAATTAGTTCTATGCACTAATCAAATGGCAGTTTGGAGTGCTTTCTAAATTGCTGAAAGTCTCCCTTACATATGTTTCACCCAAGTTCCCTATTTATAGCTATGGAGAAATTATAAATTATAGAAAAAATAGACCTTTAAGAGATTCTTCCAGGGTGCCACGCCTTTAGAATGGTTAGATGTGGATTATTTTACTCAGCTTTTCAATTCCGCCGATATATGTTACAGCATATGTGTAGAGATGAAGAAGACATATGACATAGGGGGCTTTTCTGAGTAGTTTTACAGTTTCTTTCTCCTTCCAGTGTGTACTTATTTTAAAATAGGATCTATCACATGTTCCTGTAATATCCACTTTACTGTCAGTGTCGAATAAAGTTATAAAGACCCCATTAATGAACATTGCTACCACATTTGTAGAGACGCTCTAAAGTAGAGAGTTTGTACACTAAAGTGTGAATTGTAAGCCAAAATAGCCAGATTGGAAAAAGTCGCCAAGTAAGCAAAATTTCCACTAAGGCAAGTTCGGCCCAAATTTTGAATTTGCTTTAGATTCATTTTAAACCCTTTACAATTCACAATTTAGTGAAAACGAGTAATCCTTAAAAAATAACTAACTTTATAGAAACCCATCATGGTCATCTGTAGATATTCAAACATTTTGATAAAAAAGGTTTCTAAACCCAAACCTTTCAGAAATCCACTAGGAATTACATATCTCCTTTATCAGGTGATCCACATTGATGAAAGATTTCTGAAACTGTATCTAACAATGTTTATCTAACATTCTAAAAACAAAACCCACATATTGCAAGGCTATAGTGGCACGGTAGCTTTGAAAAATAAGGAACGAGATCCAGACACATTTACTCTAACACCATAAGAGTGGAGCAAAGGCCTAGAGACTTAGTAAGGTCAAATGTTATCTGAAGAATGAGGTCAGTGGGCCTTCCTTGGAAAATCAAAGGCAACTCCCTGACCTCTGTTCTCCTGCCACCATCCTGCTCTCCTGCAGCATGTAATTTGCATGGGATACCAATTCTTCCCACTGTGACCTACATGACATTCTTGTAGTGAATTACTTTTAGGCATCAAGCGTGCCATGGGTCTTTATTTTCTTTCTTTTAAGCAGAAATCCTGATAGTTACCAGATGTGAAAATATCCCATTGAACTGTTGGATCCAAACATGAGGGCTAACTGGCACCTGACACAGGATAGTGTGCGTGTTCAAGTGAGCCTCAGTTTGTAAGGGAGCACTTAAAACTGACTATGGTATGGATGATTCACTTGAACAGACTCAAAGCAGCAAACATATGACTTATCATAGTGATAAATCAGACATGTTTGTGCTTTAAAAGCTGTTAAAGATATATCTATCTGTTGCCTTTCACTCCACTGCCACCTTTCGTGGAGGTCCGTGCTTGCTAGAGTGCTGTAACACCCAATCCCCCATGCTGACACTGATTTGCTGGCTTCATTGCTAGCGGCACACATGTATAATGCTGAGTAGATGGGGAGCAGCCAGCATTTTAAATTGGTTTAAATTAAGATATATACATTTGTTGTCATTTTTACTAGGACAACAAACTTGCGTGTACAATGACAGGTACACTCTAACAATGGAACCTAGAACAAATGTGGGCAACATTCTGCACTAAAGATGTTGTGGACTACATACACCATAATCCATCATGTTCTTACAGTCATAATGCTGGCAAAGCATCAGGGGAGATGTAGTCCACAACATCTGAAGTCAGTGTAGGACCCGCCTAGGGGGATCTGCCTTCACGTTGGCAGACGGGCATTTCCTCCAATGGCTATTGGAGTAACTAAATGACCTCAATTTGTTTAAATATACATAGGGATTTAGGAGAGAGCGCAGGTAACGTTTTTTTTGTTTTTTACTGTTTATATTGGGGATGATGTGTACTGTGGTTGTTGCTGCAGCCCAGGAGTGATGGGAGTGAGCGCAGGACTTATCTTTTTGTATTTGTGTTCACAACATCTGAAGTGCCAAAGATTTCCTACCTCTGACCTAAGGTGATAGATAAATTGGTGTAGAGTTGGTCATAAGAAAGCATGTCTACGACTAAAGCGGTTAACTAGTGATATAAATAGATGTTCAAATGTTTCTGTCCAATTTCTTCCATTGTGAATAATGGAAAATGTATATCTCATACAGATGTAGAAATAAAATAATAAAGCATAATCTTTATAAATATTCCATAATCAAATGTGAAAATAATGCGACCTACCAACATAAAAAAGAGAATAAAGGCAACTCTTTAAAAAGAAAAAAGGCAATTTTTTTAACGTTTCAACAGAATGCATATTCCAATCCACCATTGCAATACTTTTTATTCCCTTTTGAAAGTGTTACTGGGTTAGTAAAAACAAGATCTAAATGTTACTTTAAATACTTACGTTTCAGGGAATTATGTTCCATTCTTCCCAAGAGTTCCATGAAAATAAAGTAAAATGTATCTGCTCTAAACTGCTAGAGTCAATGCCAAAACATATTTTGGAGGTCATTTTTGCTAGAGGAGGACATTAGGTAATATAAGTGTACATAAAGTTATAGAAATACATGTTTCTCCATGTTGTCCCAATTAATTTGTACTCTACTGTATATATTCTGCAATATTTTAGGGACAAGATGAATTGAGCTTAACGTGATCATGAAAGTTAGGTTCATGGATGTACAAGTATAGTGTGCATTGATTTGGTTCATATACTTATGTGAAGTTTCATTTTTACTACTATTTCCCGTGTCCTTTGTACAACAGATAGCCTAGGTGTCATTGTGAATAGCCATAGCAAATTGCACCCAATGGGAAAGGACCTAAAGGCTCTTATGTGCAATGAGAATGAGTTTAGCTTGTTCTGAGGGTGCTGACACCATAAAGGGCTCTTTGATCTGAGAGAATCTTGATGCGTGTAAAAAGTCAGTACACTAGACCCTGACAAAGAGTTTGGCCTATCTCTTAACTGTGTCAAATTCAACAAGACAGTCATGATTTGGGACTCATGTCCTGCTCTCCCAGGTTATTCCTCCATTGTCTCATTTGAAGAGTCAATTGATGAAAAGTGCACCATCATTAATAACGCCTGCAGTGGTTGCAGCATGTTACAGTATTCTTGCTGTTCTATGTCTAGGCATGGATGCAGGGCTACCATAAGAAACTTTGGGGCTCCCCCACAAAAAACACACCAACACACAGTTCCAGACACAAATGCGCATAGATATGCATTCTCAGACACGCACAGAGCCAGATGCAGACGCATACTGCCAGACATACACACAAATACTAACACGACAACCAACACAGATGGATACACACATGCACACAAAAACACACTGCTAGAGACAATCGCTGCCAAACACACAATTTCATACACAGCTTTATACACTCCACCAGATATTCACATTAAAACCACTGACAGATGAAGTAAACAACATTGAATATATTATTACAATGGCACCTGTCAAGGGGTGGGGTATAATAGGCAGCAAATTAACAGTCAGTTCTTGAATTTCATGTGTTGGAAGCAGTAAAAATTGTCAAGCGGGGGGCGGAGTCTGACCGCCAAGCCAAGCAGACGCACAGGGATATAGAGCTCCTGGCGGGCGAGTGAAACTTAAAGCAATATCGGTGGCTATATAGCCCAACGACTCCCCACGGTGTGCTACCCACGTCGGGAGTGCATCGAGGACTCGGGGGATACCCTTCTGAAGCCTATCGGGGCATATAAACCGAGAAGCAATCTGAGGCCTGCGAGAGTTGGTGCCGGAGGGAGGCGGCAGCTCTCTTCGACGCCAGAATCCCCAGCAACCAAAAGTGACCCCCTAACCCATCCCTCCCCCCCCCCCCTGGACCGGTGGGGATTATCCCGGTCCCTGCAGGGCAAACGATTTTCCCACGCAGACAAACGACAACAGCAAGCGAGCAGGCATACATACTGGGAGCACGTCCAAGATGGCCGCCAATCAAAAACCACAGAGAGGAGACACGAGCATCCGATTACAGCCTTCCTCACTAGAAGCCCTCGACCGGCTCTGCTCGGCCTTCCACGGGATGCTGCGCAGCAGGGGTATGTCCTCTCTCCAAGCGGCCCGGGCAGTGGCCTTGTGTATCCGCCCGGAGACCCGCCGACGCTACTATGGTGCCCCACTACAGGCACCCAAAGTGGGCATCCGCCCAATTAAGCACCGGCAAGCGTGCAGACGGGAGAGAGATCGCACCAACCCGGGCACATACATCCGCACAAGCGGTAAGGAGAACGCCAGTCAACCCCAAAGTCCCAACAGCATGCCTAAGATTGGGGAATACAGGGGCACTACCGGAGCTGACCCCAGCCACAGATACATCGCACTGAGGGGCACCAAGAAAGACACACGCAGTCACAGTGGCCGAATCTTCCTAACATCGGGCATAGGTTGAAGCGCCCAAAATGAACTGTACGAGAGGCATACTGCACAATACCAGGGGACACTCAGTATGCTTATAGGTTATGTTTTTTTTTTTTTTTAAATATACAGTTTGTTTACATATGTTATACACTTTTCTAATGCCTCATACTAGCTATGTCCAGATTTAATACAGATGAGTTAACACAGAACTGCAGGGGTTAAAGCTGACTGTCTCGCTCCTCTATTACATAGCCTGAGGCACCCCTGGCTCCCGTGTAAGCAGACTACCAAGTTGTAACCAGCCGCTGCAAATCCCACGCAGCTCAAGCGCCCCTGCCGACATGAGCATTTTAGTATAGGGCAGCCCTTATCATACCTAGAACCCATTGGTACACCAAAAAGGCATAGCATGATTATAAGCCTGCAGCCATCTCACCACCATGACCCCAGATTGTTTCGACATGGGTACCATGCCCCTCAATAGCACATAGAACGCTATGTACCCAAAGTATGGTATCTTCACACTATCATAATGCTGAAACTCCAACGCATAATGCCTCCACACTGTTATAATGCTATGACTCCAACGCATAGTAACTTCACACTGTTATAAAGCTAGGTCTTCAACGTATAATGTCTCCGCACTGGTATAGTGCTACGTCTCCAATGTATAGTGTCTCCACACTGTTATAAAGCTATGTCTCCAACGTATAGTATCTTCACACTGTTATAAAGCTATGTCTCCAACGTATAGTATCTTCACACTGTTATAAAGCTACGTCTCCAACGTATAATATCTTCACACTGTTATAAAGCTATGTCTCCAACGTATAGTATCTTCACACTGTTATAAAGCTACGTTTCCAACGTATAGTATCTTCACACTGTTATAAAGCTACGTTTCCAACGTATAGTATCTTCACACTGTTATAAAGCTACGTTTCCAACGTATAGTATCTTCACACTGTTATAAAGCTACGTTTCCAACGTATAGTATCTTCACACTGTTATAAAGCTATGTCTCCAACGTATAGTATCTTCACACTGTTATAAAGCTATGTCTCCAACGTATAGTATCTTCACACTGTTATAAAGCTATGTCTCCAACGTATAGTATCTTCACACTGTTATAAAGCTACGTTTCCAACGTATAGTATCTTCACACTGTTATAAAGCTACGTTTCCAACGTATAGTATCTTCACACTGTTATAAAGCTATGTCTCCAACGTATAGTATCTTCACACTGTTAGAAAGCTACGTCTCCAACGTATAATATCTTCACACTGTTATAAAGCTACGTTTCCAACGTATAGTATCTTCACACTGTTATAAAGCTATGTCTCCAACGTATAGTATCTTCACACTGTTATAAAGCTACGTTTCCAACGTATAGTATCTTCACACTGTTATAAAGCTATGTCTCCAACGTATAGTATCTTCACACTGTTATAAAGCTACGTCTCCAACGTATAGTATCTTCACACTGTTATATTAATTCTAACATTGTTCCTAGCTTGTCTCAATATAGATAAGAAAAATTGTGCAACTCTCCTTCATGTCACTGTAACAAAAACAATGATCAACTCATGTATGCTGCTGTGGCACTTGACACTTGTTTGTAACTATCTCAGCACAGAAAAAAAAAAATGTAAACATTAAAAATGGTCAAGCAAAAATATCTAAGGGACTTTGACAAGGGCCAAATAGTGATGACTAGACGACTGGGTCAGATAATCTCAAAAACGTCAACTCTTGTAGGGTGTTCACAGAATGCAGTGGTTAGTACCTATTAAAAGTGGTGCAAAGAAGGGAAACCAGTGAACCAGCATAAACCAGCATCAACAACTTGGGTGCCCAAGGCTCATTGATGCACGTGGGAAGGCTAGCCGCCTAGTGCGATCACACAGAAGATCCACTGCAACTCTAATTGTTGAAAAACGTAATGCTGTGATAGAAAAGTGTCAGAACACACAGTGCATTGCAGTTTGCTGTTTATGGGGTTACATACCTGCAGACTGCTCAGTGTGCCATAATTTCCTTTGCACCACTGAAAGCACCTTAAATGGGGACATGAGTATCAGAACTGGACCAAGGAGCAATGGAAGAAGGTTGCTTGGTCTGATTAATCACATTTTCTTTTAGAACAGTTGGATGGATGGGTACATGTGCCTGGGGAAAAGATGGCAGCAGGTTGCACTATGTGAAGAAGACAGGCTAGCAGAGGCACTATTATGCTCTGAGAAATGTTCTGCTGGGAAATCTTGAGACCTGTCATTCTTGTGGATGTTACTTTGACCACATACCTAGAGATTGTTGCAGACCATATACACCATGGCAATGATGTTTCCTGGTGGCAGTGCCCACTTTCAAAAGGACTTCCAATGATTTGATTTGTTGAGTGGAACTGGTTTATAACCCGTAACAACAGATCTTGCGCGGCATGGGAATTGGAATAAGTGACATTTTTTTAAGTGTGAGTATTCCTTTTTTTCACTATTTTTAAATTATAACTTTCTTATATTTGTTTACCTCTTTAATTCATTGAAAAATGATGGGTCAAATCCAACCTACAAGATTCCTTTATCTATGCTTTTATATTTAACTAATGATTTTTAGCAATGACCTCTAAAATCTGAGAAACAAAGCCAAGAGTTTTGTAAGTGTTCATCTGGACTGAATTTAGTGGTGTGTTTGAAGGATATGCTGTGCATTGAATCAGCACTAGTAACAACAATAAGGTTCAAACTGATATTAAACATGCAGATATTAAATGGGTAAACTAAGTACTATAATCATGGTAGTGGGTTATGGTGTCAGAAGACCCATGGACTTCAACGGTTTGACATCTATGTGGGCCCCTACCATACAAAGTTCTTCCTGTCTCCACACTACCTAAATAAGGAATTATTAGCTTATTCAAATTGAACTACACACATTTGTGCAATTTGTAACAGTATTAATTGTCTGGCAGTGTCAGCTGCAGTGATTATGGTGATTAGCACTCCCCTTTAAGCCATACAAACATTCACTAACTCTGAGCACTAAACAAGTGCTAAAGGGTGTATGGCATCCCCATTTTTCTTTATGAAGAATTCTTGCTGTCACAAACTAGATATGTTGTGAATCTTTCTTCTACTGTGAATTAGTAACCCCCTGTGTTATCTCAATGTATAAATGCAATTGTATGTGGAATTCTTATCTGCCACACTTGAGGCTGAAGTGATAAGTGAGGAGAAAGATAGACTGAGTTATGTACTGTATGAAGGTAAGGTTACCTGTATGAAGGTAAGGCTATTTAGCGAGTTTTGCGGCTTGCTATTCAGTATGGACAAAGAATTTGATTTCTCCTATGATCCGCTCGATTTTCTTTTTCTTTTTTGTTCTCTCTCTCTCTCTCTCTTTCCTTCTTTCCTTATAACTTTCCATAATTATTATTATTCCATATACAACAGCAAATAACAGTATATGTAGTTATATATATAAAGTCTATATATAGTATGTACATCTGCTGTTGTTTGAGACAATACATCTTGTCTTATCAATGTTTAACTGATCCCAGTTGGGAGAGACAATTAAGATGACACAGAATCCAGCTGCGATCAGTAAAGGAATGGGAAGACAGCTATATAGCCTGCAATATACAACAAAGAAAGCAGCCACTTTTCATGGAGAGAAGGGTTAACATTTCTGCTTCTTGAGTTTTCATTCAAATTAAAACCACTTGGAAGAGAATCTTATGTTTTATTTTTCAGTCACCAAGAGAACCAAGGAAAAAAGCTGACATTTGGTTTCCATTAGAAAATCCCAGTGTGCAGAGACTCTCATTACTCATAATATGGAGTCTGTCTGGGGACTCACCCTGGGGTGGGAAGTGAGGGGGCTACATTTAGCAGCCCCAAAATGTTTCTGAAGTGGCACACCTCACGTTCCTTATTCTTCTCTGGTTAATGAAGCAGTTGTACTCATTATATATTTTTAACCAAACTTTCCTCACATTTTTTTTTACATTCATAGAAAAGCCTCGCCTCCCCCCCCCCCCCACTTCTCTCACAGAAACAGCCAATTCTACTTAAAACTTGCGCTCCCTCCTATTTCTCCCCAGAAATTCTGCGTTCCAAGAGACTACAGTTGGAATCCTTCCTAAACCCCCATAACTCTCCCACTGTACACATTTTCTTTCCAGTTACAATTTTTACAAGTTAATCTTTAGGAGTTTTTTTTTTCACTGGATACTTTCCTAAATATGAGAATTATATTTGGACTTGTACATCGGGTTTGGAAGAAGGAAGAGGGTGGGGTAGTGGAGAGTGTGGAGAACTATTTTTTCTGAAAATTCCCTCCAAAAAATAGTGCATTTCACCATTTTAGTCTAGGCATGATGTATTAAGCAGAGCTAAAGTTATGTAGAGATGGTGGTTTCAAACTGAGGCCTCCAAGATGTTTTTATATTGCAACACCCATAATTCTCATCCTAACATCTGGCCTCCACACTTTGATACCACTGAAGTATAATATTTAATCTGTTTAAAAATGTAATCTTTAAGCAAAGCTGTCCTGACTTCATTTTCCAACTCTTATTTAGACACCCACCCTCCCAGTGCATTTTTTTATTTTTTTTATTAAGATTTACTTACCATTTAACAGCATTGAGGCTACCATGGTGTTGCTTACTTGTCTGTCATGGAGGAGGCATGGACTGTTTATCCTGACGCTCCTTTAACCCCTTAAGGACACATGACATGTATGCCATGTCATGATTCCCTTTTATTCCAGAAGTTTGGTCCTTAAGGGGTTAAAAAGGCATTTTTGGCAAGGTTTTCCATTTTCCATTTTTTTTTATTATAATCAATAATTTTGTTGAAACACAGAAGTAAAAACACTGAATTAACACCGAATTTGCCAAAAGTTGAAAACCAATGTGTAATAGGTTTGAAGGTGGAGATTTTCACAACTCAGCAATTAAGACCTTTATTTGGCTAATTAATTGGCACCTCCCTGCAAATTACTAGATTTCACACACACAAAAAAATTAGAGATAGTTCATTGATACCTGCAAATGATTGTTTTTTTTTCCAACAATTCTTGTATATAAATTAAATTATTATCATTTTGATATCTTTATACCATTGCTTCTAAATTCACATCCAGTTTTACTGTCTAGGTAAACCCACACAAAATATTCATGTTGTTCTCCAAATCATCTATATAATATTTACAGAGTAACATGGTGACCCATTTGCTTAACCCTAGTAAATCTATACCATAATCCTTTGTACCGTCCTTAAGTCATGTGTAATCTGCTTATGCACAATGACAAATAAGACCAATGTAGAAGCACCAGTTTAAAATAATTCTTAATATCCTGCCAGTAATCATAGGCAAATGTCAGCCAATAAGATCCATCAAGATTTGATAGACTTGTGACATTCATGAGCCTCTGTTTTCCATCGGTAGTGATGTCGCAAACACAAAATTTTCGGTTCGCGAATGGTGAACGGGAACTTCCGCAAACGTTCGCGAACCGGGCGAACCTCTATTGACTTCAATGGGCAGGCGAATTTTAAAACCCACAGGGACTCTTTCTGGCCACAAAAGTGATGGAAAAGTTGTTTCAAGGGGACTAACACCTGGATTGTGGCATGCCGGAGGGGGATCCATGGCAAAAATCCCATGGAAAATTACACAGATGATGCAGAGCCTGGTTTTAATCCATAAAGGGCAGAAATCACCTAACATTCCTAAATCACAATGGATATGGATTGACACCTGACATATGACATATTGACACCTTGACATATGGATTGACACCTGTACTCAGAGACCCTGATACACACTGACACAGAGCAGAGTAGGGACTATTCCCAATACATAGGGTCACTTGGCAGATTTGGATTGACACCTATCCTAAGGATCCATGATACACACTGACCCAGAGCAGAATAGGGACTGTTCCCCCTACATAGGGTGACTTTTTAATTTATTTTGCAAATGCTGCATCCTTTCCGACTTGTAATTCGGTAACATTTCCGTCACTGTCTGCTTATACCGGGGGTCTAGTAGCGTGGACACCCAGTAAAGGGCGTTCTCCTTCAGCCTTTTTATACGAGGGTCCCTCAACAGGCACGACAGCATGAAAGACCCCATTTGCACAAGGTTGGATGCCGAGCTACTCATTTCCCGTTCCTCCTCCTCACACAGAGCAGAATAGGGACTGTTCCCCTACATAGGGTCACTTGGCAGATATGGATTGACACCTATCCTAATGATCCCTGATACACACTGACACAGAGCAGAATAGAGACTGTTCCCCCTACATAGGGTCACTTGGCAGGTATGGATTGACACCTGTCCTCAGAGACCATGATACACACTGACACAGAGCAGAATAGAGACTACATAGGGTCACTTGGCAGATATGGATTGACACCTATCCTAATGATCCCTGATACACACTGACACAGAGCAGAATAGGGACTGTTCCCCCTACATAGGGTCACTTGGCAGATATGGACTGACACCTATCCTAAGGATCCCTGATACACACTGACACAGAGCAGAATAGGGACTGTTCCCCCTACATAGGGTCACTTGGCAGATATGGACTGACACCTATCCTAAGGATCCCTGATACACACTGACACAGAGCAGAATAGGGACTGTTCCCCCTACATAGGGTCACTTGGCAGGTATGGATTGACACCTGTCCTCAGAGACCATGATACACACTGACACAGAGCAGAATAGAGACTACATAGGGTCACTTGGCAGATATGGATTCACACCTATCCTAATGATCCCTGATACACACTGACACAGAGCAGAATAGAGACTGTTCCCCCTACATAGGGTCACTTGGGAGATTTGGCGTGGTCGTGGGAGGAGGAGGATGACTTTCACCTCTTCCCCTGTTAGATTCCCGTTGTGCTGTGACATCACCCTTTTTACACTGTGTAAAGCATACTTTTTAATTTATTTTGCAAATGCTGCATCCTTTCCGACTTGTAATTCGGTAACATTTCCGCCACTGTCTGCTTATACTGGGGGTCTAGTAGCGAGGACACCCAGTACAGTTCGTTCTCCTTCAGCCTTTTTATACGAGGGTCAATCAACAGGCACGACAGCATGAAAGACCCCATTTGCACAAGGTTGGATGCCGAGCTACTCATTTCCCGTTCCTGCTCCTCACACAGAGCAGAATAGGGACTGTTCCCCCTACATAGGGTCACTTGGCAGGTATGGATTGACACCTGTCCTCAGAGACCATGATACACACTGACACAGAGCAGAATAGAGACTACATAGGGTCACTTGGCAGATATGGATTCACACCTATCCTAATGATCCCTGATACACACTGACACAGAGCAGAATAGAGACTGTTCCCCCTACATAGGGTCACTTGGGAGATTTGGCGTGGTCGTGGGAGGAGGAGGATGACTTTCACCTCTTCCCCTGTTAGATTCCCGTTGTGCTGTGACATCACCCTTTTTACACTGTGTAAAGCATACTTTTTAATTTATTTTGCAAATGCTGCATCCTTTCCGACTTCGGTAACATTCGGTAATTCGGTAACATTTCCGCCACTGCCTGCTTATACCGGGGGTCTAGTAGCGAGGACACCCAGTACAGTTCGTTCTCCTTCAGCCTTTTTATACGAGGGTCAATCAACAGGCACGACAGCATGAAAGACCCCATTTGCACAAGGTTGGATGCCGAGCTACTCATTTCCCGTTCCTGCTCCTCACACAGAGCAGAATAGGGACTGTTCCCCCTACATAGGGTCACTTGGCAGGTATGGATTGACACCTGTCCTCAGAGACCATGATACACACTGACACAGAGCAGAATAGAGACTACATAGGGTCACTTGGCAGATATGGATTCACACCTATCCTAATGATCCCTGATACACACTGACACAGAGCAGAATAGAGACTGTTCCCCCTACATAGGGTCACTTGGGAGATTTGGCGTGGTCGTGGGAGGAGGAGGATGACTTTCACCTCTTCCCCTGTTAGATTCCCGTTGTGCTGTGACATCACCCTTTTTACACTGTGTAAAGCATACTTTTTAATTTATTTTGCAAATGCTGCATCCTTTCCGACTTCGGTAACATTCGGTAATTCGGTAACATTTCCGCCACTGCCTGCTTATACCGGGGGTCTAGTAGCATGGACACCCAGTACAGGTCGTTCTCCTTCAGCCTTTTTATACGAGGGTCCCTCAACAGGCACGACAGCATGAAAGACCCCATTTGCACAAGGTTGGATGCCGAGCTACTCATTTCCCGTTCCTCCTCCTCACACAGAGCAGAATAGAGACTGTTCCCCCTACATAGGGTCACTTGGCAGATATGGATTGACACCTGTCCTCAGAGACCATGATACACATTGACACAGAGCAGAATAGAGACTGTTCCCCCTACATAGGGTCACTTGGCAGATATGGATTGACACCTATCCTAAGGATCCCTGAAACACACTGACACAGAGCAGAATAGAGACTGTGAGCCTGACACAGAAGCTGGCAGACAACTAACTGCTATTCAATCTATTACAGTGGAAAAACTTTTTTTCTTTTTAAAGCACGCTATTGTCACACCTGATATGAGTGGCAAAGTGGACTGGCAGAGGTTGGCAGAGTACACGCTGAAGGCCTGACACCCAGACGCTTGCAGACAACTAACTGCTATTAGCTTACCGTGAAAAACTTTTTTTCTTTTTAAAGGCACACTATAGTCACACCAGATATGAGTGGCAAATGCACTTGCTGAGGTTAGCAGAGTACACGCTGAAGGCCGGACACCTGCTTGAAGACAACTAACTGCTTTTCAATCTATAACTGTGAAAAAAGTTTTTTGTTTTTAAATGTCAAGCTTAAGCTATTGTGACACCAGATATGAGTGGTGGCACAGGGCAAGTGGGCACAGTATCCACGGTGAGCCTGACACAGAAGCTGGCAGACAACTAACTGCTATTCAATCTATATCTGTGAAAAAAGTTTTTTGTTTTTAAATGTCAAGCTTAAGCTATTGTGACACCAGATATGAGTGGTGGCACTGGGCAAGTGGGCACAGTATCCACTGTGAGCCTGACACAGTAGCTGGCAGGCAGGCAACTGCAATTACATTACACAAAAAAAAAAGAAAAAGCGGACTGATGTTCTAGCCCTAAAAAGGGCTTTTTGGGGTGCTGTCCTTACAGCAGAGATCAGATGAGTCCTTCAGGACTGTAGTGGACACTGAATACCCTAGCATAGCTATCAATTTCCCTATCTAATGAGCAGCAGCTACACTTTCCCTCCTCTATCTAAGAATGCAGCTTCAGAATGAATCTAAAATGGATGCTGGGAGGGAGGTGGGAAGGTCTGGAAGGGAGGGTCTGCTGCTAATTTGCTGGAATGTGTCTGCTGACCGTGAGGCACAGGGTCAAAGTTTGCTCAATGATGACGAATAGGGGGCGGATCGAACCGCGCATTTGTTCGCCCGCCGTGGCGAACGCGAACACGCTATGTTCGCCAGGAAGTATTCGCCAGCGAACAGTTCGGTACATTACTAATTCATCGGAGCTGAGTGGACTTGCCATTTCTATCTCAGCTCATCCTGGGCTGGCAAGAACCCAGAAATCTGCACAGCAGCTGTGACTTTGATCAAAAGAAGAACAAACACACAAACAGAAAGGGACAGAACCACAAATTCTATAAAATATAGGATAGCAGGGTAAGACATTCAGTTTCTCTGCATGACAAGGAAGGTGAAATAGGGACATACATGGGTTTGAAAGGTTATTTTAGCCCACAGCTGTTTTTGTCCACTAACTGGGATAGCTATAGGCCTACTACAAGTGTTTCTTTCACTCCTCTGCCTTCACTTGTGTCTCTTATCCCAGTTTCTCTCAATTGTGTCTCTTTCCCCATGCCATATTCTGTTTCTCTCTCCCTAGTGCTTCTACATGTTCTATCACTTAATTTTATGGACCTCCATGTTTCTTTCTCTCCAATGTTTCCCACTTGTGTCTCTCACTCTGTATGAGAGTCCCCACTTATGTCCCTCTTACTCTATATTCCCCCGCATGTGTTTCTCACCCAATCTGTTGCAACTTGTCAGCTTCAAGCAGATGAGGAAGGTGTTCATTAACTACAAACCATTTTGGGATATAGGAAGATTACTAGATTCCCCCATGTGTGAGCTGCTTCATGGGAAATGAGTGCAGCTTAGTGATAAGATCTAAGCTTGTGCCTCTGAGCAGCATTTATGGCAAAGTGTCAGGAATTCCTGGGAGTATCACTCATTGACACCTTTAACAGTACAGGTTTCTACAGTGGATGAAGCAAGACAGATGGACAATTTGGGAGCAGGTGACTCCAAGACTTGTGGTTCTTTTGGCTAGAATTATGGTCCTGTCTGCACTTAATTCCATAATTATGGACAAATGTATGTTGACTTGAATGATAGTCCTGATTAAAACTTGAGTTGTAGCACTATCTGAGAGCTGGGGATGATAGGGGTTGATGAGAAGACAGTCTGGTGGTCCTTGCCCTTCAGGACTGAGATGGAACATTGGGGACTTTCTCCATTCCCTACTTTTCCTTCCCCCTTTTTTTCTCTTCTATTATTCTTATCTCTCCTTATTAGTGATGTCGCGAACACAAATGTTTCGGTTCGCGAACGGGAACTTCCGCAAACGTTCGCGAACCGGCGAACCGGGTGAACCGCCATTGACTTCAATGGGCAGGCGAATTTTAAAACCCACAGGGACTCTTTCTGGCCACAAAAGTGATGGAAAAGTTGTTTCAAGGGGACTAACACCTGGACTGTGGCATGCCGGAGGGGGATCCATGGCAAAACTCCCATGGAAAATTACACAGTTGATGCAGAGTCTGGTTTTAATCCATAAAGGGCAGAAATCACCTAACATTCCTCAATCACAATGGATATGGATTGACACCTGACATATGACATATTGGCACCTTGACATATGGATTGACACTTGTCCTCAGAGCCCCTGATACACACTGACACAGAGCAGAATAGGGACTGTTCCCCCTACATAGGGTCACTTGGCAGATATGGACTGACACCTATCCTAAGGATCCCTGATACACACTGACACAGAGCAGAATAGGGACTGTTCCCCCTACATAGGGTCACTTGGCAGATATGGATTGACACCTGTCCTCAGGGAACCTGATACACACTGACACAGAGCAGAATAGGGACTGTTCCCCCTACATAGGGTCACTTGGCAGATATGGATTGACACCTATCCTAAGGATCCCTGATACACACTGACACAGAGCAGAATAGGGACTGTTCCCCCTACATAGGGTCACTTGGCAGATATGGATTGACACCTGTCCTCAGAGACCATGATACACACTGACACAGAGCAGAATAGGGACTGTTCCCCCTACATAGGGTCACTTGGCAGATATGGATTGACACCTATCCTAAGGATCCCTGATACACACTGACACAGAGCAGAATAGGGACTGTTCCCCCTACATAGGGTCACTTGGCAGATATGGATTGACACCTGTCCTCAGAGACCATGATACACACTGACACAGAGCAGAATAGGGACTGTTCCCCCTACATAGGGTCACTTGGCAGATATGGATAGACACCTATCCTAAGGATCCCTGATACACACTGACACAGAGCAGAATAGGGACTGTTCCCCCTACATAGGGTCACTTGGCAGATATGGATTGACACCTATCCTAAGGATCCCTGATACACACTGACACAGCGCAGAATAGAGACTGTTCCCCCTACATAGGGTCACTTGGCAGATATGGATTGACACCTATCCTAAGGATCCCTGATACACACTGACACAGAGCAGAATAAAGGCTGTTCCCCCTACATAGGGTCACTTGTCAGGTATGGATTGACACCTGTCCTCAGAGACCATGATACACACTGACACAGAGCAGAATAGAGACTGTTCCTCCTACATAGGGTCACTTGGCAGATATGGATTGACACCTGTCCTCAGAGACCATGATACACACTGACACAGAGCAGAATAGGGACTGTTCCCCCTACATAGGGTCACTTGGCAGATATGGATTGACACCTGTCCTCAGGGACCCTGATACACACTGACACAGAGCAGAATAGGGACTGTTCCCCCTACATAGGGTCACTTGGCAGATATGGATTGACACCTATCCTAAGGATCCCTGATACACACTGACACAGCGCAGAATAGAGACTGTTCCCCCTACATAGGGTCACTTGGCAGATATGGATTGACACCTATCCTAAGGATCCCTGATACACACTGACACAGAGCAGAATAAAGACTGTTCCCCCTACATAGGGTCACTTGTCAGGTATGGATTGACACCTGTCCTCAGAGACCATGATACACACTGACACAGAGCAGAATAGAGACTGTTCCTCCTACATAGGGTCACTTGGCAGATATGGATTGACACCTGTCCTCAGAGACCATGATACACACTGACACAGAGCAGAATAGGGACTGTTCCCCCTACATAGGGTCACTTGGCAGATATGGATTGACACCTGTCCTCAGGGACCCTGATACACACTGACACAGAGCAGAATAGGGACTGTTCCCCCTACATAGGGTCACTTGGCAGATATGGATTGACACCTATCCTAAGGATCCCTGATACACACTGACACAGCGCAGAATAGAGACTGTTCCCCCTACATAGGGTCACTTGGCAGATATGGATTGACACCTATCCTAAGGATCCCTGATACACACTGACACAGAGCAGAATAGAGACTGTTCCCCCTACATAGGGTCACTTGGCAGATATGGCGTGGTCGTGGGAGAAGGAGGATGACTTTCACCTCTTCCCCTGTTAGATTCCCGTTGTGCTGTGACATCACCCTTATACGCTGTGTAAAGCATACTTTTTAATTTATTTTGCAATGATGCATCCTTTCCTTGTAATTCGGTAACATTTCCGCCACTTTCTGCTTATACCGGGGGTCTAGTAGCATGGACACCCAGTACAGGTCGTTCTCCTTCAGCCTTTTTATACGAGGGTCCCTCAACAGGCACGACAGCATGAAAGACCCCATTTGCACAAGTTTGGATGCCGAGCTACTAATTTCCTGTTCCTCCTCCTCAGTGATGTCAATGAAGGTATGTTCTTCCCCCCAGCCACGTACAACACCACGGGTACCAGATAGGTGACAACGAGCACCCTTGGATGCCTGTTGTGGTTGGTCTTCCTCCTCCTCCTCAAAACCACATTCCTCCTCTGACTCCTCTTCCTTACGTTGCCGCAGGTCCAGCAAGCGATGCTGATAAGGCTGTTTCTGGTGGTGATGGTGACCACAACTCTTCCTCTTCCTCTTCACGCTCATCTATGGCCTGATCCAGCACTCTTCGCAGGGCACGCTCCAGGAAGAAAACAAATGGTATGATGTCGCTGATGGTTTGTCACCTCGTCAAAAGGACGCATGAGCCTATAGGCATTGCGCATGAGCGTCCAGTAACGTGGTAAACAAATTCCCAGCTCCCCAGAGGCTGTCCTAGCACCCCGGTCATACAAATATTCATTAACGGCTTTTTCTTTTTGGAGCAGGCGGTCGAACATTAGGAGTGTTGAATTCCAACGTGTCGGGCTGTCGCAAATCAAGCGCCTCACTGGCATGTTGTTTCGCCGCTGGATATCGGCAAAGTGCGCCATGGCCGTGTAGGAACGCCTGAAATGGCCACACACCTTCCTGGCCTGCTTCAGGACATCCTGTAAGCATGTGTACTTATGCACAAAGCGTTGTATGATCAGATTACACACATGTGCCATGCACGGCACATGCGTCAACTTGCCCAACTTCAATGCCGCCAACAAATTTTTTCCATTGTCACAAACCACTTTGCCGATATCCAGTTGCTGCGGAGTCAGCCACTTTTCCACCTGTGCGTTCAGGGCGGACAGGAGTGCCTGTCCGGTGTGACTCTCTGCTTTCAAGCAAGTCAAACCCAAGACGGCGTGACACTGCCGTATCCGGGATGTGGAATAGTACCTGGGGAGCTGGGGAGGTGCCGTTGATGTGGAGCAAGACGCAGCAGCAGAAGAGGACTCAGCTGAGGAGGTTATGGAAGAGGATGGAGTAGGAGGAGTAGAGGAGGTGGCAGCAGGACTGCCTGCAAGTCGTGGCGGTGTCACCAACTCCTCTGCAGAGCCACGCATTCCATGCTTGGCAGCCGTCAGCAGGTTTACCCAATGCGCAGTGTAGGTGATATACCTGCCCTGACCATGCTTTGCAGACCAGTTATCAGTGGTCAGATGGACCCTTGCCCCAACACTGTGTGCCAGGCATGCCATTACTTCCTTTTGCACAATCGAGTACAGGTTGGGGATTGCCTTTTGTGAAAAGAAATTTTGTCCAGGTACCTTCCACTGCGGTGTCCCAATAGCTACAAATTTTTTGAACGCCTCAGACTCCTCCAGCTTGTATGGTAAAAGCTGGCGGGCTAATAGTTCGGACAAGCCAGCTTTCAGACGCTGGGCAAGGGGGTGACTTTCTGACATTGGCTTCTTACGCTCAAACATGTCCTTGACAGACACCTGACTGTGGGCAGATGAGCGGGAACTGCTCAAGGCGGGAGACGGAGTGGCGGATGGTTGAGAGGGGGCAAGGAGGACAGCAGTGGTTGACGTGGCTGAAGATGTTGGACCAGGAGGAGGATGGCGGCTTTGAGTTTCCGTGCTGCTTGTACTCATGTGTTGATCCCATAGGCGTTTATGATGTGCGATCATGTGCCTACGCAAAGCAGTTGTACCTAGGTGGGTGTTGGACTTCCCATGACTCAGTTTCTTTTGGCACAGGTTGCAAATGGCATCGCTGTTGTCAGAGGCAGACACACAAAAAAATGCCACACTGCTGAGCTCTGCAATGACGGCATTCTGGTGGTGGACACAGCATGCGTTGATTGGCGTGCTGTCGGGCTGACCCCAGGTGCCAATGCATGCTGTCTAACTGTGCCACTAGCTCCTTGCGACGACCTCCCCCTGCTTCCAACTCGTCTCCTCCTCCTCCTCTCTGTCTCCCCATCTGAACTTTCGCCCTGTTCTTCTTCTTGCCGAGCGGGCACCCACGTGAGATCCATGGACGCATCGTCATCATCAACCGCTTCACTTGTATCTGACAACTCAGCAAAGGTAGCAGCAGCGGGTACAACATCATCATCATCACACCGTACGTCCATGTGTGTAATGCTGCCTGCCTGAGACATTTCCCTGTTATCTACATCCTCTGGCAATAATGGTTGTGCATCACTCATTTCTTCAAACGGATGTGTGAATAACTCCTCCGACATACCAAGTGAAGCGGCTGTGGTGCTAGTTTTGGTGGTGGCGGCAGGCGGGTGAGTGGTATCTTGAGAGGTGCCCGAAGCTAAGCTGAAGGAGGATGGTGCGTCAAGGTTCCGAGCGGAAGCTGTAGAAGATTGGGTGTCCTGTGTTAGCCAGTCAACTATGTCCTCAGAACTTTTCAAGTTCAGGGTACGTGGCCTCTGAAAACTGGGCATTATTCTAGGGCCAAAGGGAATCACAGCACCGCGACCACGATGGCCCCTGCGGGGTGGCATGCCTCTGCATGTCATTTTTTTGGGGGATTAGTGGTACTATGCGTGCAAGCTACTGTGAGACCAGATATGAGTGGCACTGTGCAGTGGCAGAGGTTGGCAGAGTACACGCTGTTGGCCTGACACCCGCTTGCAGACAACTAACTGCTATTCAATCTATAACAGTGAAAAACTTTTTTTGTTTTTAAAGGCACGCTATAGTCATACCAGATATGAGTGGCAAATGCACTTGCTGAGGTTGGCAGAGTACACGCTGAAGGCCTGACACCCGCTTGAAGACAACTAACTGCTATTCAATCTATAACTGTGAAAAAAGTTTTTTGTTTTTAAATGTCAAGCTTAAGCTATTGTGACACCAGATATGAGTGGTGGCACTGGGCAAATGGGCACAGTATCCACTGTGAGCCTGACATAGAAGCTGGCAGGCAACTAACTGCTATTCAATCTATTAGAGTGAAAAAAATATATATTTTTTTAAATGTCAAGCTTAAGCTATTGTGACACCAGATATGAGTGGTGGCACTGGGCAAATGGGCACAGTATCCACTGTAAGCCTGACATAGAAGCTGGCAGGCAACTGCAATTACATTACACGAAAAAAAAGCAGACTGATGTTCTAGTCCTAAAAAGGGCTTTTTGGCGTGCTGTTCTTACAGCAGAGATCAGATGAGTCCTTCAGGACTGTAGTGGACACTGAATACCCTAGCCTAGCTATTAATTTCCCTATCTAATGAGCAGAAGCTACACTTTCCCTCCTCTATCTAAGAATGCAGCTTCAGAATGAATTTAAAATGGATGCTGTACAGGAGGTGGGAGGGTCTGGAAGGGAGGGTCTGCTGCTAATTTGCTGGAATGTGTCTGCTGACCGTAATTCACAGGGTCAAAGTTTGCTCAATGATGACGAATAGGCAGATCGAACCGCGCATGTGTTCGCCCGCCGTGGCGAACGTGAACACGCTATGTTCGCCAGGAACTATTCGCCAGCGAACAGTTCGGTACATCACTACTCATTATTTACCTTGAATTTAATCATAATTTCTTCTATCCTTCTAGTTACAGAAGATTAAAGATTATCAATATCTTACACTCATAAGGATGTTTACCATTTCTACATGACTTTTTTTATCAGCTGTCCATGCACATCTGACTTTAGCTTTATTTATATTCTCTCAGGAACATGGCGTCAATCCAGACTATGTTCGGGCAATGCTTATTTACAGTATGCTAATTGCTCTCTCTGACTTTATATTACTGTACTTCTGTCTTCTATCAAAAAACATAGAATAGTGGTTTCCAACCCATTCCTGAATACACATGGGAAGAGACTTGGGAAATGCCAAAGTCTAAAGTGTATAAGTGGTGTTTCTTTGAGAATCTACTGGTCTAGAGGACACAGGTATGGAAACTCAGGTCATACAGTCTCAGATAATCTTTCTATCATTTTTTGTAAAGGTTGTCAAATATGCATGCATATATATATATATACATTTATTGTTAATTCAGGTCAACGTTTCAGCTCTCGATCGGAGCTTTCATCAGGACACACAAAAAAAATTATACTACACAGTAAGATGCTTTATATAGGACTAGTATACAATATACACTCACCAAACCAGCTGTTCTCCATTCCATTCGATGATCGGCGTGTTCCTGGCACCACTGCGAATGTGCACTATTGCAAGGGTTACCTTCCCATCAGAGGTTTCAGCAAAGACCAATCCCATGTTCCGGCTATGTCATGTTAACAAGGGAACCTGCGATGCTTCACGGCTATTAGTTGTACACCCATGTATTGATGCTTTTGGGAGAGTACCTCCTCTCAAGTTAGAGGAAAGGAGACAGAGAATATTGGGTGCTGGAGGGAACCAGCTACCCCAACTCTGAAGTGGTTACAAGGGGTATAGGGGGCTTAACCCCGGAGAAATGGAGAAGAAAAATGAAAGAATGGGCAAAATAACCACCACACATAGAACTATATGAAGGTGGGAAATTGCTCACTCAATGGTCTATACCCCTTTGGTAATGGTACTTGTGGGGAAGAGGAGAGCGTAAGTTTGAAACAAAAGACTTTTTATATTTATTATGGAAGAAGATGTGGGTATTCAACCTTTAATGAGACAACTTATACTAAATAACAGTGAAGTATAAAACTGGCTCCACTTGTAGACAGGAGGGTGGAATTTCCCTAATAGGGTAAATTCGTAGGTGAGGTAAGTGCTCACAAATACTGGTCAAAGCTCATGCAGTGAATAAGTGCTTCAGGATCAGTAGGAAACACAGGTCCCTGATGATAATGCACATAGTATGTCAAACTTTAACATCGTATAGTGGCCAGAAAACTAGCCAACAGGGCTAGGGGCTAGAGTGTATGGGGATAATAAATAAACCTGGGTAGGTAAGGTACCCTTGGAAGGGGAGCAGAGTAGTCACTAAAGCGGGCTATAGGTACTGGTGTGAGAAGACGGGCAGAGGAAACAAATGGCCAATTCTGACAGTGTATGCATGCCCCACAGAGCATGGAATTATAGCTTACTGTCAAGTGGACCCAAAGGACATGTCCATCCCTCACCCTAAATAGCCCTAAGATAACTGACTGTCTCCCTTGAAACCAGGGGACTATAAAACTACCTGCTGCTTCAAGGCAGCCTCAAGGTAATCCCTGTTACTAAGCCCCACTCGCCCAGATGTTCTTAAAGAATCATGAGGTAAACTGCAAATGTGCTAGAGCCAGAACAAAGAACAAAAGAAAGAAAACGAAGGAAAAAATAATAAATGAAAAAAATAATAAAATTAAATAGAACAGGAATGCATCGGCATTCTGTAATGCTCGACGCGCGTTTCGGCGTAACAACGCCTTTGTCAAGAGCTGAGGAGGTCTGCCTACCTGTCCGTGTTTAAAGGATGACAAAGCCCGCCTATGGGATCCCGCCCGCCAATCGTAGACGTCGGCACCGCCCATGTCGCTGCGTCATGGTCCCACCTTCCGGAAGTGAACCGCGGTCCAATGGGGAAGAGAGGGGAGGAGTCAACGCAATCTGCCCCACGTGGGGGACGGGCTGACAGTCGGTTGTCAATCTCCCGCTTAAGCCCGCCCCTCCAAATAACGTCATCATTTCAAATCCCCATCATATGCTGGGGGATAAGGCAAAAAAACTACAATCATCTCTAATGTGGGATGATATAGTACACATAAGCCTGTGAACCTTGTTTGAATG
The DNA here is from genome assembly GCF_036172605.1 of Pelobates fuscus. NCBI lineage: Eukaryota > Metazoa > Chordata > Amphibia > Anura > Pelobatidae > Pelobates > Pelobates fuscus. The sequence continues at coordinate 73,308,497 of NC_086324.1, forward strand.
TGTATTTTTGACTGCTAAAGTCCCATATAGGTAAATAGTTCCCATATGTCCTTTTGACGATATATGTCTGACAAAAGGCGAACATAAGCCACAATTCCCTCATGTACTGACAGCCATATGTGGTAACAGTTGGAGATAGTAACATAGGCTACATTTCAGCCATGTACTGTACAGCCCCCAGGATATACTGGTTACATGGGGATGTACTAGGAGGGCTAGTAGTGCACTCTGTCAGTTTCAGTTAAACGCGAGCCGAGACGAGGCGACTTTGACAAGACTTTGCGCCAAAGAGAGTGCAGGTGGATTTACAAGCTCAATACCCTGCATCCCAAAGGCTTGAACGAAGGCTTCTCTTTCTCCCCTTATATTTGAAATACCATTTGGGTAGTCCTTAATCATGAGATATGTCCAGTTTTCTGTTCACTAGACCCCTTCTCATACAAGTGGCAGGTGTCCCTCCCTATTTAGAGGGTTACACCACCTTCTTTTTCCCTTTTCTCTTTCTTGTCTTTCACTACTTTTCAAGGCCACTCTATTTGGTGTTTTTTGCACAAAACGTGATGATATAAGGTACTTATGGAATTCATAGTGGATTTACTCCCCCCCCCCTCCTTGCCAGATAATCAGGACATCATCAATGTACCTGTACCATGATGTAATTTTGGACATGAAAGGTGATCATGTACTGTTAGTCCTGATTTGTTCCTCCCACCAACCCAGGTGGAGGTTAGCGTAGGATGGGGCACAAGCCGTGCCCATCGCCGTACCTCTCACCTGGTGGTAGAACTTCTTATTGAACAGGAAAAAATTATGTGTTAGGATGAATTCAAGGAGATTAACAGTGAAATCTGTGTGTGCCTGGTGTTCAGTACCCCTTTTGGTTAGAAAATGTCTGCTGTGTTCCAAACCTCTTTGATGTGGGATAGATGAGTACAGTGCCTCAACGTCGAGGCTACAGAGTTTGGACGTAGGTAAGATCTGCAAGTCAGCAAGGAGGTGTAGAGCCTGCTTAGTGTCCCTGATATAGGACGGGAGACCTTCTACAAATGGCCTAAGGATACGGTCAATGTAGAGGCTCCCGTTTTGCGTAAGGTTATCAATCCCCGAGACTATGGGGCGACCGGGTGGGCTCTGGAGAGTCTTATGGATTTTGGGGAGGAAGTAGAAGGTTGCTGTCTTTGGGCAAGGGTTAAGGATAAAACAATATTCCTCGTTAGACAGCAAACCTTCACTGCGCCCCCCATCTAGAATCTCTTTGTAGCTCTTAAGGAAAGCATTGGTCGGATCAGAGTGAAGGACCGTATAGGTGTCCCTATCGTTAAGGACCGCCAGTACCATTTTCTCATAGTCAGGTTTATCCATCAGGACCACGTTACCCCCCTTGTCTGCCTGCTTAATGACAATAGTGTCATTGTCTCTAAGAGATTTTAAGGCCTTCTGTTCTAGACAGGAGAGGTTTTCATTGGGGAGGGAGGTGAAGTTAGTTGTTTCAATGTTGTCAATCTCATGTTTCATTGCTTCGAGGAAAAGGTCAATGTTCCTAAAAGCTGAGAAGTTGGGGGTGAAACGGCTCCTAGGTTTTAGTTCTGTGTACCTAGGAGGCAATCGGATGTCATTATCATCCAAAAGGGCCCCCCCCCCGTTTTTAGAAGTATTTCTGCCTAATATAAACCTACTGACTTACTTACTACCCCACAGGGAACGGAATGAATCCCCTGCCCGCTGTCCCTTAAACCCCTATAGGAACACTTACCCGGTTGTTTCCCCCCTATTGACCCTAAGCAACATATGCTGCCCCGCTACCTCACCCCACAATTAAAGTGGATATATGGTGGATTATACAGACTCCTCTTTTTTGGAAACTGACAGAGTGCACTACTAGCCCTCCTAGTACATCCCCTTGTAACCAGTATATCCTGGGGGCTGTACAGTACATGGCTGAAATGTAGCCTATGTTACTATCTCCAACTGTTACCACATATGGCTGTCAGTACATGAGGGAATTGTGGCTTATGTTCGCCTTTTGTCAGACATATATCGTCAAAAGGACATATGGGAACTATTTACCTATATGGGACTTTAGCAGTCAAAAATACACATACAAACAAGGTTCACAGGCTTATGTGTACTATATCATCCCACATTAGAGATGATTGTAGTTTTTTTGCCTTATCCCCCAGCATATGATGGGGATTTGAAATGATAACGTTATTTGGAGGGGCGGGCTTAAGCGGGAGATTGACAACCGACTGTCAGCCCGTCCCCCACGTGGGGCAGATTGCGTTGACTCCTCCCCTCTCTTCCCCATTGGACCGCGGTTTACTTCCGGAAGGTGGGACCATGACGCAGCGACATGGGCGGTGCCGACGTCTACGATTGGCGGGCGGGATCCCATAGGCGGGCTTTGTCATCCTTTAAACACGGACAGGTAGGCAGACCTCCTCAGCTCTTGACAAAGGCGTTGTTACGCCGAAACGCGCGTCGAGCATTACAGAATGCCGATGCATTCCTGTTCTATTTAATTTTATTATTTTTTTCATTTATTATTTTTTCCTTCGTTTTCTTTCTTTTGTTCTTTGTTCTGGCTCTAGCACATTTGCAGTTTACCTCATGATTCTTTAAGAACATCTGGGCGAGTGGGGCTTAGTAACAGGGATTACCTTGAGGCTGCCTTGAAGCAGCAGGTAGTGTTTTATAGTCCCCTGGTTTCAAGGGAGACAGTCAGTTATCTTAGGGCTATTTAGGGTGAGGGATGGACATGTCCTTTGGGTCCACTTGACAGTAAGCTATAATTCCATGCTCTGTGGGGCATGCATACACTGTCAGAATTGGCCATTTGTTTCCTCTGCCCGTCTTCTCACACCAGTACCTATAGCCCGCTTTAGTGACTACTCTGCTCCCCTTCCAAGGGTACCTTACCTACCCAGGTTTATTTATTATCCCCATACACTCTAGCCCCTAGCCCTGTTGGCCAGTTTTCTGGCCACTATACGATGTTAAAGTTTGACATACTATGTGCATTATCATCAGGGACCTGTGTTTCCTACTGATCCTGAAGCACTTATTCACTGCATGAGCTTTGACCAGTATTTGTGAGCACTTACCTCACCTACGAATTTACCCTATTAGGGAAATTCCACCCTCCTGACTACAAGTGGAGCCAGTTTTATACTTCACTGTTATTTAGTATAAGTTGTCTCATTAAAGGTTGAATACCCACGTCTTCTTCCATAATAAATATAAAAAGTATTTTGTTTCAAACTTACGCTCTCCTCTTCCCCACAAGTACCATTACCAAAGGGGTATAGACCATTGAGTGAGCAATTTCCCACCTTCATATAGTTCTATGTGTGGTGGTTATTTTGCCATTCTTTCATTTTTCTTCTCCTCTCAAGTTAGGTTGACCCGTCCTCCTCCTGACGTGGGTCTGCTTACATTTCCATAGCTACCGGACCATGCTTGTCAGAGAAGGAACGACATCTAAATAAACTGATACAATATCTGTTACATGTTAGTTTCAAAATTTGCAACTATTAATTCAAATTAAGGAGTGCATAGGAAGTCATCCCAGAATGGTTACCTAATAAATATAGAGACATATTTGTTATATAGTGAAGCATATTTGGCAATTTTATAGGAATATTCCTATAATCTAATAACTAATGAAGTCATTTAGTGGAAAAAAGTGCATTAAGTGTTGAAAAAATACTATTGATAATTAAAATGCAAATATATATGTGTGTTTCAATATTAATAATAAATACAGTGTAAAGTATATGCTTATATAAAGTCCGTGGTTATCAGAGTGCATAACTATGGGCTATGTTATGGGATGTTTCAGAGGTCAAAGTGCATATGATGCATCAAATAAAGTGCTTTTGAAATGAATAAAGACAGTTGTAAAGTGCTAAATGGGTAATCAAAGATTCATATATAAAAGAGAGGAAAAAATTAAGGTGCAAAGTCTAACAGCCATTCCGACTTGTGTAAAGGATACCGGTAGTCTATTAAATGACTTGAATAAGCTGAAAGAATTCAACGGGTTTATGGTAACAATGGATGTAAATAGCCTCTACACAATAATACCACATGAAGAAGGCATCGAAGGCATGAGTAAATTACTATCCAACTCAACGCAATATCAAGGCCCCCCTATTGAGTTTGTGATGGAACTACTATCTTTGGCCTTACAAAACAATTGCTTTAGTTTTGAGACAAATTGGTTTCTCCAAATTTCCGGCACCTCCATGGGGTGCGGCAATGCCCCCATGTGTGCAAATACTTTTATGTATGATTTTGAACAACAATACATTCTATCACGATATGAAGATCAAATTGTCAAGTACTACAGATTTATTGATGACATCCTAATTGTATGGAAGGGGACTAAGGATGAGGCCCTGGCATTAGTTGAATATTTCAACAAACTTTCCACTCCAGTTAAAGTAACTTCACAAATTGATGAAAAATGTATTCAGTTCCTTGATATTGAACTGATGGTGATTAACCGGAAATTGGAATATAGATTATACACTAAACCTACAGATCGAAACACCATTTTACATCATGAAAGATTTCATCCAAAACATTTAAATAATTCCCTACCCCATCACAATTTCTAAGAGTATTTCACAATAACTCTCAGAAAGAACAATGTGAAGAACAATTGAAAATTATGTGGATAGTCAATACAATGTTAAACAGAGATCTGCACACCAGTCAAGCCATAAGACTTGCTTTTCCCACAGAAATCACAAATTTGCAGTGATGTTACTACCACAAAGGATTCTGGGTGGGCATATGCAAATTAGTTCAACAAAGAATCACATTTTTTCCTCATTCCATTTTAAATATGAATTCCTTTGAGTCTGTGTTTGCTGTATACAACAGCTTTGACACACAAGTTAGGAAAAGATGCAAAACCAGTGAACCACTCATGGACAGCTGTTTCATTGTTAATGTAAATCATCATCATGAAGTTGGTTACATATATATATATATATATACACACCCATTTAAAAGGCATGCCTGTTAGCAAGTTATTTCTAAAAAGGCTCATTAATGTAAATATTTGTAAGATGGTGAAAAACACAAGCAGTGTTTAAAGAATCTCCAGCATAGTCTTACTAGAAGGCATAAACACATAAGAAATGTATTAACAAGTTTAAAAGCAAAAAATGTTTTACATCTACAAGTGCAGACGTCTATACGGACTCATACAATACATTACAGTCTGCAAAAAAATATGGAAAATTAGGAGTTTTATTATTAGATACAGTATATTTAACAGATGTTGGTCATTGTTAGCTACTATTGTAATCACTAGTGATGTACCGAACTGTCCGCCGGCGAACAGTTCCCGGCGAACTTAGCGTGTTCGCGTTCGCCGCGGCGGGCGGACACATGCGCAGTTCGATCCGCCCCCTATTCGTCATCATTGGGCAAACTTTGACCCTGTGCCTCTTGGTCAGCAGACACATTCCAGCCAATCAGCAGCACTCCCTCCCTTCCACACCCTCCAACCTCCCTCCCAGCATCCATTTTCGATTCATTCTGAAGCTGCATGCTTAGTGAGAGGAGGGAAAGTTTAGCTGCTGCTGATTAGATAGGGAAATTGATAGCTAGGCTAGGGTATTCAGTGTCCACTACAATCCTGAAGGACTCATCTGATCTCTGCTGTAAGGACAGCACCCCAAAAAGCCCTTTTTAGGGCTATAACATCAGGCTGCTTTTTTTTTTTTTTTTTTTTTTTTCCTGTGTAATGTAATTGCAGGTGCCTGCCTGCCAGCTTCTGTGTGAGGTTCACATTGGATACTGTGCCTACTTGCCCAGTGCCACCACTCATATCTGTTTTAACAATAGGTTAAGCTTTACATTTAAAAAAAATATTTTTTTTTCACTGTAATAGAAGAGCAGTTGCCTGCCTGACAGCTTCTGTGTCAGGTTGGATGCCTTGCCCATTTGCACAGTCAGTGCCACCACTCATATCTGTTTTAACAATAGGTTAAGCTTTACATTTAAAAGAAATACTTTTTTTTCACTGTAATAGAAGAGCAGTTGCCTGCCTGCCAGCTTCTGTGTCAGGTTGGATGCCTTGCCCATTTGCACAGTCAGTGCCACCACTCATATCTGTTTTAACAATAGGTTAAGCTTTACATTTAAAAGAAATATTTTTTTTCACTGTAATAGAAGAGCAGTTGCCTGCCTGCCAGCTTCTGTGTCAGGTTGGATGCCTTGCCCATTTGCACAGTCAGTGCCACCACTCATATCTGTTTTAACAATAGGTTAAGCTTTACATTTAAAAGAAATATTTTTTTTCACTGTAATAGAAGAGCAGTTGCCTGCCTGCCAGCTTCTGTGTCAGGTTGGATGCCTTGCCCATTTGCACAGTCAGTGCCACCACTAATATCTGTTTTAACAATAGGTTAAGCTTTACATTTAAAATAAATATTTTTTTTTCACTGTAATAGAAGAGCAGTTGCCTGCCTGCCAGCTTCTGTGTCAGGTTGGATGCCTTGCCCATTTGCACAGTCAGTGCCACCACTCATATCTGTTTTAACAATAGGTTAAGCTTTACATTTAAAATAAATATTTTTTTCACTGTAATAGAAGAGCAGTTGCCTGCCTGCCAGCTTCTGTGTCAGGTTGGATGCCTTGCCCATTTGCACAGTCAGTGCCACCACTCATATCTGTTTTAACAATAGGTTAAGCTTTACATTTAAAAGAAATATTTTTTTTTCACTGTAATAGAAGAGCAGTTGCCTGCCTGCCAGATTCTGTGTCAGGTTGGATGCCTTGCTCATTTGCACAGTCAGTGCCACCACTCATATCTGTTTTAAAAATAGGTTAAGCTTTACATTTAAAAGAAATAATTTTTTTTCACTGTAATAGAAGAGCAGTTGCCTGCCTGCCAGCTTCTGTGTCAGGTTGGATGCCTGGCCCATTTGCACAGTCAGTGCCACCACTCATATCTGTTTTAACAATAGGTTAAGCTTTACATTTAAAAGAAATAATTTTGTTTCACTGTAATAGAAGAGCAGTTAGTTGTCTGCAAGCGTCTGGGTGTCAGGCCTACTTCAGCGTGTGCTCTGCAGACCTGTGCCAGTGTGCTTTGACAGTTGCCAATCATATCTGGTGTCTCTTTAGCGTGCTTTTACAAAGAAAAAAGGTTTCCAGTGTAAGCTAATAGCAGCCAGTTAGTGTCCTTCAAGCGGCTCTGTCAGGCCTTCCTTCAGCGTGTGCCCTGCACAACCCTGCCAGCGTACTTTGACAGTTGCCACTCATATCTGGTGTCTCTATAGCGTGCTTTTACAACCAAAATGTTGTTTCCACTGTAATAGAAGAGCAGTTGCCTGCCTGCCAGCTTCTGTGTGAGGTTCACAGTGGATACTGTGCCCTCTTGCCCAGTGCCACCACTCATATCTGTTTTTACAATAGCTTAAGCTTTAGATTTAAAAGAAATATTTTTTTTCCATTGTAATAGAAGAGCAGTTAGTTGTCTGCAAGCGTCTGGGTGTCAGGCCTACTTCAGCGTGTGCTCTGCAGCAGACCTGTGCCAGCGTGCTTTGACAGTTGCCAATCATATTTGGTGTCTCTTTAGCGTGCTTTTACAAAGAAAAAAGGTTTCTAGTGTAAGCTAATAGCAGACAGTCAGTGTCCTTCAAGCGGCTCTGTCAGTCCTTCCTTCAGCGTGTGCTCTCCAGAACTGTTCCAGTGCACATTGCCAATCATATCTGGTGTCTCTATAGCGTGCTTTTAAAACCAAAAATTTTTTTTCACTGTTATAGATTGAATAGCAGTTACATGTCTTCAAGCGGGTGTGTCAGGCCTACAGTGTGTGCTCTGCAGAACTGTTCAAGTGCACATTGCCAATCATATCTGGTGTCTCTATAGCGTGCTTTTACAAAGAAAATTTGTTTTTCACTGTTATAGATTGAATAGCAGTTACTTGTCTTCAAGCGGGTGTGTCAGGCCTACAGTGTGTGCTCTGCAGAACTGTTCAAGTGCACATTGCCAATCATATCTGGTGTCTCTATAGCGTGCTTTTACAAAGAAAAAAGGTTTCTAGTGTAAGCTAATAGCAGCCAGTCAGTGTCCTTCAAGCGGCTCTGTCAGTCCTTCCTTCAGCGTGTGCTCTCCAGAACTGTTCCAGTGCACATTGCCAATCATATCTGGTGTCTCTATAGCGTGCTTTTAAAACCAAAATTTTTTTTTCACTGTTATAGATTGAATAGCAGTTACATGTCTTCAAGCGGGTGTGTCAGGCCTACAGTGTGTGCTCTGCAGAACTGTTCAAGTGCACATTGCCAATCATATCTGGTGTCTCTATAGCGTGCTTTTACAAAGAAAATTTGTTTTTCACTGTTATAGATTGAATAGCAGTTACTTGTCTTCAAGCGGGTGTGTCAGGCCTACAGTGTGTGCTCTGCAGAACTGTTACAGTTCACATTGCCAATCATATCTGGTCTCACAGTAGCTTGCACGCATAGTACCACTAATCCCCCAAAAAATGACAGGCAGAGGCAGGCCACCCCGCAGGGGCCGTCGTGGTTGTGGTGCTGTGATTCCCTTTTGCCCTAGAATTATGCCCAGTTTTCAGAAGCCACGTACCCTGAACTTGAAAAGTTCTGAGGACATAGTTGACTGGCTAACACAGGACACCCAATCTTGTACAGCCTCCGCTCGGAACCTTGACGCACCATCCTCCTCCAGCTTAGCTTCAGGCACCTCTCAAGATACCACTCACCCGCCTGCCGCCACCACCAAAACTAGCACCACAGCCGCTTTACTTGGTATGTCAGAGGAGTTATTCACACACCCGTTTGAAGAAATGAGTGATGCGCAACCATTATTGCTAGAGGATGTAGATAACAGGGATATGTCTCAGGCAGGCAGCATTAAACACATGGAGGTACGGTGTGATGATGATGATGATGTTGTACCCGCTGCTGCTTCCTTTTCTGAGTTGTCAGATACAAGCGAAGCGGTTGATGATGACGATGCGTCCATGGATGTCACGTGGGTGCCCGCTTGGCAAGAAGAAGAACAGGGCGAAAGTTCAGATGGGGAGACAGAGAGGAGGAGGAGACGAGTTGGAAGCAGGGGGGGGGGTCGTCGCAAGGAGCTAGTGGCACAGTCAGACAGCATGCATTGGCACCCAGGGTCAGCCCGACAGCACGCCAATCAACGCATGCTGTGTCCACCACCAGAATGCCGTCATTGCAGAGCTCAGCAGTGTGGCATTTTTTTTGTGTGTCTGCCTCGGACAACAGCGATGCCATTTGCAACCTGTGCCAAAGGAAACTGAGTCGTGGGAGGTCCAACACCCACCTAGGTACAACTGCTTTGCGTAGGCACATGATCTCACATCACAAACGCCTATGGGATCAACACATGAGTACAAGCAGCACGCCTACTCTAAGTCGCCATCCTCCTCCTGGTCTAGCATCTTCAGCCACGTCAACCACTGCTGTCCTTCTTGCCCCCTCTCAACCATCCGCCACTCCGTCTCCCGCCTTGAGCAGTTCCCGCTCATCTGCCCACAGTCATGTGTCTGTCAAGGACATGTTTGAGCGTAAGAAGCCAATGTCACCAAGTCACCCCCTTGCCCAGCGTCTGACAGCTGGCTTGTCCGAACTATTAGCCTGCCAGCTTTTACCATACAATCTGGTTGAGTCTGAGGCGTTCAAAAAATTTGTAGCTATTGGGACACCGCAGTGGAAGGTACCTGGCCGGAATTTCTTTTCACAAAAGGCAATCCCCAACTTGTACTCGATTGTGCAAAAGGAAGTCATGGCATGTCTGGCACACAGTGTTGGGGCAAGGGTCCATCTGACCACTGATACCTGGTCTGCAAAGCATGGTCAGGACAGGTATATCACTTACACTGCGCATTGGGTAAACCTGCTGACGGCTGACAAGCAAGGAATGCGTGGCATTGCAGAGGAGTTGGTGACACCGCCACGAATTGCAGGCAGTCCTGCTGCCACCTCCTCTACTCCTCCTACTCCATCCTCTTCCATAACCTCCTCGGCTGAGTCCTCTTGTGCTGCTGCGTCTTGCTCCACATCAACGGCACCCCCCCAGCCAGTGGCGTACACATGACCCATGGGGCCCCGGTGCGAAAATTGATCCGTGGGCCCCCCCCCTCGCGCTTACTCTGCGCGGGCCGGGGCAGCAACACATGGCGGCGGGCACCTGGTCGCAGGGGTTGCGACCGCGGTATGTACGCCACTGCATGCAGATGCACACACACTTAAAGGACCACTACAGACACCCAGATCACATCAGCTCAATGAAGTGGTCTGGGTGTCAGGTCCCTCTAGTTTTAACCCTGCAGCTGAAAGCATAGCAGTTTCAGAGAAACTGTTATGTTTCACTGAGGGTTAATCCAGCCTCTAGTGGCTGTCTCACTGACAGCCGCTAGAGTCGCTTCCGCCATTTTAAGACACTGAACGTCCATAGGAAAGCATTGAGTAATGCTTTCCTATGGGCGGTTTGAATGCGTGCGCGGCTCTTGCCGTGCATGCGCATTCGGAGCTGAGAGGCGGAGGGATCCCCAGCGCCATGGGAGTCCGGCGCTGGAGAAAGGTAAGTGCTGAAGACACACACACACACACTCTCACGAACAAATGCATACACACTAGCTAACAGACACACACATTTACTGACAAAGACACACTCAGCGGCAGACATACATACACACTCACTTACAAAACATACACTCTCACTGACAAACACACACTCACTAACAGACATCAAACAGACTCACTAACACACACACACTCAGTAACAGACACACACAGTAACACACTCACTGACACTCACTAGCAGACACACACTCTAACACAAACACCAACACTCACACTAACACACACACACACACTAACGCTCACACACTAACACACACACACGCTCACACACACACTAACACTCACACACACACACACTAACACTCACTCACACACACACTAACACTCACTCACACACACACTAACACACACACACACACACACTAACACACACACACACTAACACACACACATACTAACACACACACACTAACACACACACACTAACACTAACACACACACACTAACACTCACACACTAACACTCACACACTAACACTCACACACTAACACTCACACACTAACACACACACACTAACACACACACACTAACACACACACACTAACACTAACACTCACACACACACACACACTAACACACACACACACTAACACACACACACACTAACACTCACACACTAACACTCACACACTAACACACACACACTAACACACACACACTAACACACACACACTAACACACACACACACTAACACTAACACTCACACACACTAACACTCACACACTAACACACACACACACTAACACTAACACTCACACACACTAACACTCACACACTAACACACACACACGCTAACACTAACACTCACACACACTAACACTCACACACTAACACACACACACTAACACACTCACACTCACACACACACACACACTCACACACACTAACACTCACACACACTAACACTTACACATGTTTTTTTTTTAATTTAATCCCCCAGCCTCCTTACCTTTTGGAGTGCTGAGGGGATTCCCTGGGGTCCAGTGGTGCTGCTGGGCTCCTGGGGGGGCCGGTCACCCGGCGGGCTGGCTGGTCCTGCGGGCGCGCGAGGGAGCACTCTCCCCTGAGTGCTTCCTCTTCAGCTCCCTCGCGCGCCGCGTACTGATACCGGCGCCGGAAGATGACATCATCTTCCGGCTCCGGTATCAGTGCGGTGCGCGAGGGAGCTGAAGAGGAAGCACTCAGGGGAGAGTGCTCCCTCGCGCACCAGCCGGCCGCCGGGTGTAAGCAGGGCCAGCCTCGGGGGGCCCGGAGGTGGCCGGCTCCTGGGCCCCCCAGGAGAAGAGGCTGGCCCAGAGCGTACATACCGGGTCGCAGGGGCGGCCGGGCCCCCTGGTGGGCCGGGCCCGGTCGCAGCCGCGACCCCTGCGACCCTGGTATGTACGCCACTGCCCCCAGCTCCCCAGGTACTATTCCACATCCCGGATACGGCAGTGTCACGCCGTCTTGGGTTTGACTTGCTTGAAAGCAGAGAGTCACACCGGACAAGCACTCCTGTCCACCCTGAACGCACAGGTGGAAAAGTGGCTGACTCCGCAGCAACTGGATATCGGCAAAGTGGTGTGTGACAACGGAAAAAATTTGATAGCGGCATTGAAGTTGGGCAAGTTGACACATGTGCCGTGCATGGCACATGTGTGTAATCTGATCGTACAACGCTTTGTGCATAAGTACACAGGCTTACAGGACGTCCTGAAGCAGGCCAGGAAGGTGTGTGGCCATTTCAGGCGTTCCTACATGGCCATGGCTCACTTTGCCGATATCCAGTGGCGAAACAACATGCCAGTGAGGCGCTTGATTTGCGACAGCCCTACACGTTGGAATTCAACACTCCTAATGTTCGACCGACTGCTCCAACAAGAAAAAGCTGTTAATGAATATTTGTATGACCGGGGTGCTAGGACAGCCTCTGGGGAGCTGGGAATTTTTTTGCCACGTTACTGGACGCTCATGCGCAATGCCTGTAGGCTCATGCATCCTTTTGAGGAGGTGACAAACCTAGTCAGTCGCAACGAAGGCACCATCAGCGACATCATACCATTTGTTTTCTTCCTGGAGCGTGCCCTGCGAAGAGTGCTGGATCAGGCTGTAGATGAGCGTGAAGAGGAAGAGGAAGAGTTGTGGTCACCATCACCACCAGAAACAGCCTTATCAGCATCGCTTGCTGGACCTGCAGCAACGCTGGAAGAGGATTGTGAGGAAGAGGAGTCAGAGGAGGATTGTAGGAGGAGGAGGAGGAGGAGCAAGACCAAACACAACAGGCATCCCAGGGTGCTCGTTGTCACCTATCTGGTACCCGTGGTGTTGTACGTGGCTGGGGGGAAGAACATACCTTCAATGACATCAGTGAGGAGGAGGAACGGGAAATGAGTAGCTCGGCATCCAACCTTGTGCAAATGGGGTCTTTCATGCTGTCCTGCCTGTTGAGGGACCCTCGTATAAAAAGGCTGAAGGAGAACGACCTGTACTGGGTGTCCACACTACTAGACCCCCAGTGTAAGCAGAAAGTGGCGGAAATGTTACCGAATTACAACAAGTCGGAAAGGATGCAGCATTTGCAAAATAAATTAAAAAGTATGCTTTACACAGCGTATAAGGGTGATGTCACAGCACAACGGGAATCTAACAGGGGGAGAGGTGGAAGTCATCCTCCTCCTCCTCCCACGACCAAGCCGGCAAGGACAGGACGCTTTAAAGACGTGTTGTTGATGGAGAACATGCGGACCTTTTTAAGTCCTATGCATCGCCACAGCCCTTCGGGATCCACCCTCAGAGAGCGACTCGACCGACAGGTAGCAGACTACCTCGCCTTAACTGCAGATATCGACACTCTGAGGAGCGATGAACCCCTTGACTACTGGGTGTGCAGGCTTGACCTGTGGCCTGAGCTATCCCAATTTGCGATAGAACTTCTGGCCTGCCCCGCTTCAAGTGTCCTGTCAGAAAGGACCTTCAGTGCAGCAGGAGGTATTGTCACTGAGAAGAGAAGTCGCCTAGGTCAAAAAAGTCTAGATTACCTCACCTTTATTAAGATGAATGAGGGATGGATCCCGAAGGGACTGACACTGGGCGATACATTCGATTAAAAAAGGCCTGATGAGATGAGCTGCCTTGGGCTAAAAATGGTCCACACGCTGCTGTATTTTAGCTCTGAATGACGTTTGACTTGCGTGACTTATCCGCCACCAACTAGGGTTCAAGCCGCCATGTTTTAGGGCACTTTCTGCCTGTGAAACAAACATCAATTTTTCTGGCCGCTGCTACAGCAGCGGCTGCAACAATACCAAATTTTTCAGGCATGTGTACATGCCTAATTTTTAGGCCCACTGGTGCAGCACTGTGGCTTCAAAAACCAAACCAAAAAAAAATCCTCCAAGATGGCACCAATATACCAGTGGTCTAAGCATCTTCCCACCTTGGCCTAAAAAGGGGAGGTGATTCAACAATTAAAAATCTCTGCCATTTACACGTCCACTGATAGGAGACGCGGAAGGTATTAAACTGATATGAACAATACTAAACTCACCACTCCTATCTGGTGGCACATTAGCTTGCCCGCGCAGTGCCCCAAATTTCAAGTAAGAGGACCGACCAAGCATCTTCTTCCATCTCCCTGTTACATAAATCACTGCCATATCCATAGAAATTGTAGAGAATATCCAGGATAGTTTTACAGGGCCAAATCATGTCGCCTGTTGAAAGAGGTGACCTTGCTCGGGTCCCAGGTGTGCGGTTCCTAAAATGGCTGCCATATACATGTCCTCTGATAGGAGACGCGGAAGGTATTAAACTGATATGAACAATACTAAACTCACCACTCCTATCTGGTGGCACATTAGCTGGCCCGCGCAGTGCCCCAAATTTCAAGTAAGAGGACCGACCAAGCATCTTCTTCCATCTCCCTGTTACATAAATCAATGCCATATCCATAGAAATTGTAGAGAATATCCAGGATAGTTTTACAGGGCCAAATCATGTCGCCTGTTGAAAGAGGTGACCTTGCTCGGGTCCCAGGTGTGCAGTTCCTAAAATGGCTGCCATATACACGTCCACTGATAGGAGACGCGGAAGGTATTAAACTGATATGAACAATACTAAACTCACCACTCCTATCTGGTGGCACATTAGCTAGCCCGCGCAGTGCCCCAAATTTCAAGTAAGAGGACCGACCAAGCATCTTCTTCCATCTCCCTGTTACATAAATCAATGCCATATCCATAGAAATTGTAGAGAATATCCAGGATAGTTTTACAGGGCCAAATCATGTCGCCTGTTGAAAGAGGTGACCTTGCTCGGGTCCCAGGTGTGCGGTTCCTAAAATGGCTGCCATATACACGTCCACTGATAGGAGACGCGGAAGGTATTAAACTGATATGAACATTTACTAAACTCACCACTCCTATCTGGTGGCACATTAGCTTGCCCGCGCAGTGCCCCAAATTTCAAGTAAGAGGACCGACCAAGCATCTTCTTCCATCTCCCTGTTACATAAATCAATGCCATATCCATAGAAATTGTAGAGAATATCCAGGATAGTTTTACAGGGCCAAATCATGTCGCCTGTTGAAAGAGGTGACCTTGCTCGGGTCCCAGGTGTGCGGTTCCTAAAATGGCTGCCATATACACGTCCACTCATAGGAGACGCGGAAGGTATTAAACTGATATGAACATTTACTAAACTCACCACTCCGAGTGCTGTTATTTATTTAATTTTTTTGTGGTGAGGCTTTACAGGACAGAGTGCTTCTCCACGGGACATGTTAACTCACGGGCAGCTGGCTCATCAAGGAACCAGAGCAGCTTGAACGTGGTGACCTTGCTCGGGTCCCAGGTGTGCGGTTCCTAAAATGGCTGCCATATACACGTCCACTGATAGGAGACGCGGAAGGTATTAAACTGATATGAACAATACTCCACTCCTATCAGTAGGTCCGTCCCATTGTGATTTATGCCCCCCACCCACCGCGCAGGGATGGGGGCCGGGGGGGAGGAAAGTAGGCCCCCCCATTGTGATTTATGGCCCCCACCCACCACGCAGGGGTGGGGGCCGAGGGGGGGGAGGACAGTAGGTCCCCCCATTGTGATTTATGGCCCCCACCCACCGCGCAGGGGTTGGGGATGACAGTAGCTCCCCCCAGTGTGTATCATGGGCTTTGAGGACAGGTGTCAATCCATACCTGCCAAGTGACCCTATGTAGGGGTAACAGTCCCTATTCTGCTCTGTGTCAGTGTGTATCATGGTCTCTGTGGACGGGGAACAGTCTCTATTCTGCTCTGTGTCAGTGTGTATCATGGTCTCTGTGGACGGGGAACAGTCTCTATTCTGCTCTGTGTCAGTGTGTATCATGGTCTCTGTGGACAGGGAACAGTCTCTATTCTGCTCTGTGTCAGTGTGTATCATGGACTCTGTGGAAAGGGAACAGTCTCTATTCTGCTCTGTGTCAGTGTGTATCATGGTCTCTGTGGACGGGGAACAGTCTCTATTCTGCTCTGTGTCAGTGTGTATCATGGACTCTGTGGACAGGGAACAGTCTCTATTCTGCTCTGTGTCAGTGTGTATCAGGGGCTTTGAGGACAGGTGTCAATCCATACCTGCCAAGTGACCCTATGTAGGGGGAACAGTCCCTATTCTGCTCTGTGTCAGTGTGTATCATGGTCTCTGTGGACGGGGAACCGTCTCTATTCTGCTCTGTGTCAGTGTGTATCATGGTCTCTGTGGACGGGGAACAGTCTCTATTCTGCTCTGTGTCAGTGTGTATCATGGACTCTGTGGACAGGGAACAGTCTCTATTCTGCTCTGTGTCAGTGTGTATCAGGGGCTTTGAGGACAGGTGTCAATCCATACCTGCCAAGTGACCCTATGTAGGGGGAACAGTCCCTATTCTGCTCTGTGTCAGTGTGTATCATGGTCTCTGTGGACGGGGAACAATCTCTATTCTGCTCTGTGTCAGTGTGTATCATGGTCTCTGTTGACGGTGAACAGTCTCTATTCTGCTCTGTGTCAGTGTGTATCATGGTCTCTGTGGACAGGGAACAGTCTCTATTCTGCTCTGTGTCATTGTGTATCAGGGGCTTTGAGGACAGGTGTCAATCCATACCTGCCAAGTGACCCTATGTATGGGGGACAGTCTCTATTCTGCTCTGTGTCAGTGTGTATCATGGTCTCTGTGGACGGTGAACAGTCTCTATTCTGCTCTGTGTCAGAGTGTATCATTGTCTCTGTGGACAGGGAACAGTCTCTATTCTGCTCTGTGTCAGTGTGTATCAGGGGCTTTGAGGACAGGTGTCAATCCATACCTGCCAAGTGACCCTATGTAGGGGGGACAGTCTCTATTCTGCTCTGTGTCAGTGTGTATCATGGTCTCTGTGGAAAGGGAACAGTCTCTATTCTGCTCTGTGTTTGTGTGTATCAGGGGTTTTGAGGACAGGTGTCAATCCATATCTGCCAAGTGACCCTATGTAGGAGGAACAGTCCCTATTCTGCTCTGTGTCAGTGTGTATCAGGGGTTTTGAGGACAGGTGTCAATCCATATCTGCCAAGTGACCCTATGTAGGAGGAACAGTCCCTATTCTGCTCTGTGTCAGTGTGTATCAGGGGTTTTGAGGACAGGTGTCAATCCATATCTGCCAAGTGACCCTATGTAGGGGGAACAGTCTCTATTCTGCTCTGTGTCAGTGTGTATCAGGGATCATTAGGATAGGTGTCAATCCATATCTGCCAAGTGACCCTATGTAGGGGGAACAGTCCCTATTCTGCTCTGTGTCAGTGTGTATCAGGGATTTGACTATCTTTATTCAGATTCAAAAATTACAATTCCAGGAAAAAATTAACAAACATTTACAAGAACATGTTATGCACATCATAGAAACAACGTAAACCTCTTTAAAGCCACAAACTTAAGACAAAAAATACGTACACACAATGTGTAAGGGTTTGAAAGAATATTCTGAATCCTTACATGTTTACTTTATCGTTTGTTTGATTTTTGTGAACCATATATAAACTACAAGCAGCGTGAAAACTATAAAAACTCAAGTGGCCATGCTGATCAAATTAAATAGTATGCTTTACACAGCGTATAAGGGTGATGTCACAGCACAACGGGAATGTAACAGGGGAAGAGGTGAAAGTCATCCTCCCCCTCCCACGACCCCGCCATATCTGCCAAGTGACCCTATGTAGGGGTAACAGTCTCTATTCTGCTCTGTGTCAGTGTGTATCATGGTCTCTGAGGACGGGGAACAGTCTCTATTCTGCTCTGTGTCAGTGTGTATCAGGGCAGGGCTTTGAGGACAGGTGTCAATGTTAGGTGATTTCTGCCCTTTATGGATTAAAAGCAGACTCTGCATCAACTGTGCAATTTTCCATGGGAGTTTTGCCATGGATCCCCCTCCGGCATGCCACAGTCCAGGTGTTAGTCCCCTTGAAACAACTTTTCCATCACTTTTGTGGCCAGAAAGAGTCCCTGTTGGTTTTAAAATTCGCCTGCCCATTGAAGTCAATGGCGGTTCGCCGGTTCGCGAACATTTGCGGAAGTTCGCGTTCGCCATTCGCGAACCGAAAATTTCGGGTTCGCGACAACACTAGTAATCACAGTAACTTTAATCATTGGAGGGTTTGTTAAGCAGACATAATATTGGCGTATATCTTCCAAGCTTCATTTCTTAACAAAGTAAGACCCTGAGAAGGCAGGCCAAAGGCTAGCTAGGAAAAGGGACATGTTTCCAACATACACTCCATACCATTCTACCAGGGTTATCTTTGTTCTTCATTTTTGTATTTACTTAAACACATCTTGATTCACAAACCATACAGACAATTGTTATCAACAATTTCTTGTTATCTATGTATTTGACGCTTAGAGATAATTGTTACTTCTCAATATTCTATGTATACAAAACAGTGATATATGTACCATGACTTTATGCAAATAAAAAAAAAGGAAAAAGGACATGTGTGAGTAGGGGGAGAGTAGATTCAGGGCAGGGGAGGTCTTGAGGAAGCAAGGGAACCTTATATATAAGTGACAATTTTCTGTAAGGGGTTCAGCCATCTTAATAATCTCAGCTTCCCTCCGTCCCTCCCTTTGAGATAAGGTTTATGGTTTTGTGTTTCTTGTCACAGCATACAGCGGAAAAGTTCCCTTGTCAATCAGGGTAGGTCCAGTGCAAAGGATGATCGGGGCTTATCCCGTCGGTTATGATTTTGGGTAATGTACATTCCCACTAAGCTAGAGGAAGGCCAGTGGTTAGTATGGAGTTAATGTTAGGCCAGTTGTGAGACCGGTTTGTGTATAGGACGAGGGGGAAGGGCAGGTGCCCCGGATCAGCAGGAATGGTTGGCGAGGGTGTAAAATGTTTATGGTTACATTATGTTAATGTATGATGTTTAATAAAATGAGTGGCCTGTTTGTCATCATCAACATCTTGCGTCTGTTTATTATGGTAGGCTAAAAGGGGTGTATTCACATCTACACAGTACCCACTACCTTCACACGTATAAGATAGGTTTAAACTGCCATGAATATATTTTCAAGATATCGCTTGAAGTTGGCCTATACTGTTCATTAGTAGCCAAGTATTGAAAAAAGTTCTAATGTCCCCAAGCGTTGAGACTGTGAATTGGTGCTTCATCAAGCAAGGACACTTTAGATCTTGTTAAGAAGAGCTCTGGGGGACCCTCAGAATTTTTTATTAACCCCTTCATGAAAACAGACATAATCTTAGGTCTATGTAATTTATATACTTTGTGGCATCCACCATTTCAAAAATCTCAAATCCATTGGGACTTGCTCAAGCATCCAAATGCAATGACATCATGCCACCGCTATTGAACGTACTTTCATATAGGACACCATTGTGGGTTAGTAGAGCAGAAAGTGACTTCCAAGTTTTTAGCTGACAGATAGGTCTATAAGGTCATTGTAACTAGCTATTGCAGCTATCAATCTGCCAAACATAAGGGTAGGTGGAGAATTAGCTAGGGTTATGGTTAGCTCGTTGTAGCTAGGATTAGTTAGGCTTAGGGTTGAATTGAGTTCACTATGGGTAGGGTTAGCTGAATCTAGTTAGTGTAAGTTAGGTTAGAGGACATTTAGGTTAGTTAAGATGGGGGTTAGTTAGGGTCTATGTTTGCTAGAGTTAGCTTAGATTAGTTAGAGGTAGTGTTACCTATCCAATGGGAGATTCAATATTGACTTTTTATCACTGTTGCTATTGGGAGAATAGCAGGGTTATTCATCTATTCAAAATCAAATGGTTCTTTACTGAATAGGGCAAAACCATCTGGTTGCATATTTTGCCATTCAGGCAGCAAAAATAAATTCCCATGGCTAAACAAGCCTGTTCAAGCCAACCAATCGAAGCATTGTAATGAGAATTAAAAGCATAGGAAAGCCTTTATAAAGGCTTTGACACTTTGAAGTCTCATTCTGCACTCAGCCTTCTCAGAACGAAGATGGATTTATTTTGTTGCGGTTTATTTTAAAATTAAATTTTGTAACTGTTTGGTGGAAGAAAAAAGTTCTCTTGAAGAGGGGTGTGTTCAGTAACAAAGAAAAAATAATACTTTTGCCTAGCCTTGGCCATTGTTTCTAGTGTGAGACTAGACTTAAAAGGTTACTCCAATCATTTTGGTTGTAGTAACCCTTACTGTTGAGACCTGCCCACTGCCTCCCCATTGCAAACGACAAAAAATGCTTAAACTTAATTTTTTTCCCCAAAGGTTCCAAGTTCTCCCTTAACCCGATCCAAATGCTAAGTTGCTAACCCATTTATGGTCAATAAAGTCTTACATTTTTCAGTGAAATGTTTTGATTTTATGGTTTAATACTGACATTTAAATTGTCTTTGACTGACTGAGTCTTGCGGTGCCTGCTCCCTTCGCAGCCACAGTTGGGATGAGTCTGAATAAATGGAAAGCGTTGTAGCCATTTTAGCATGTCAGCACAGTCATAGGCAGCATTTTTAGCTGTTTTAGGTGTCCGAATCACCTTCCAGAATTTTTTTCCACTAACAAAATTTGTCTGAGCTGAACACTGACATGAACTAATTTCTGATTTGGAAGAACTGAAATTTTTTCACCATGCATTGATCAAATTTTACATTTCACATTTATAATAAACCTTTACTCTCTGGGTTATTTACTAGTATGTAAGTAAGTATTTCAGGAACCCAAAATGAATTCAAAGTGAATTTCAAATTTAAGGCCAAAATAGCTGAATTGGGAGAATTTGGAAGTTTTGCTACCAGTTTGACTATTTTGGCCTAACATTTGAAATTCCCTTTGAACTCACTTTGAAGTCCTAGCAATTCACACTGTAGTAAATAACCCTGAATGTTATCGGAGTGAATAGATCCAATTCTTCAGTTTCCAATGTTCTAATTTGCTTCATTGGAGCTTAAAAAGGTGGGGTTACATAATGGAAATATTGCTCCTTGACTACTGCAATTTTTAAAAATATTTAATAGCCAAATGTATGAATACAGTTCATTGTGTTTAATAGCCATAAATAGTAAGCCTTTCAAGAGAAACCAAACAACCAAACAAAAAGTTTTCCCACCTCATCCAGACCTCATCTCTTTCCAAAGTTGAAAAGAATCCAACCCTTGAATTATTTCTCCTTGAGACTTTGTCTCTATTCCATCTGGGTCCCTTCCACCCGCCTTCCATAATATAATAAGTATATATTGCATTTACATGTTGTGTAAACTATTATGAGTAACAACATATATTTTACATTGGCTTCTTCTTGAAATAATATAATTTCCATTATCTACGTTTCAGTATTTTTTGTTTGTGTAACGTGTATGTTTATTCAATGTTTTTGTTTTATGTGATAAAGTGCTTGACAAGATAATCCCAGCTGCAAGCAAAACGTGTATATCAAAGAAAAAAATTAGCTATTGCAAAATTAAAGAGAAAGAGGAGATATGAAAGAACTAAGGCAATATTTAGAATACGACCCTCAATATCGTATAGATTCAATCTGGACAACATGATAGAAAACACTCCTGAGAGGCTGTGACCCCCATATTAAAGGTTCTTGTTTAGATTAGTGCATGAATGTTGCCTAGTAACAGAGAACGTAGTAAATCAAACATGACGCTTCGAGAGGGAGTCACTTTGACCAAATTGTTAGTTATACAGGAAATGGTTCATTATATACTATTTAAAATATGTTTTACAATGAGAAGAAAAACAATATGTGATCCTCACAGTTTGAGTATAAAATAGTTTGCATAGTGATCCCTTCCCCACTGTCAATATAATACACATCATAGGGTTTGTTTTGCATTGCAATTCAGTTTGTAAAAGGGCTATAAATGGTTTTAGGAGTCTACGTGGGTCAATGTGTAGCAAATATGAAAGATAGGATAAGCTCTAAGAAGCAGAACAGGTTGTACTGAATACTGTTTGTATTAACTACAATCAAACAATTATTTGGAAGATCCTGGCTTGGAATCATCCCACTTCTGTCGATGTTGAGTATAGGTAACAAAACAGAAAATAACCAATAATAGGGCAGATAGTCAAATACTTGAGGTAGAACAAACAACAAGGATAAGTGGGATCATACTCACATTTGATAGAGCTATAGACTAGCTCAATCATTAAATTAATTATTTTGTTTGGCCTCAATGCTGACATATCTGTTTGCATGGCCTGATGCAATATTTGATTTTGACAGATGGAGGCTGCTGTAGTCACAATGTATGACAACATATATCCCTGAACCCTACATTACAGTGATAACTTGCAAACATATTTAGGAACATCATACAAATTCATCATAGTCTGGTCTTTCAAATTGCTGTGGTTTGCAGGGAAATATCTTAATGGGTCAGTTGAAAAACTGTCTAGGCCTGGCCTGGAGCTCCGTCACTGAATGGGCTCTCTTCGAGTTTCCAGAAAGATCAAAAGACCTCTCTGCACTGCTCATCACTCACTTCACACAAGGAATTTTACCACTACCAGGTACCACTACCAGGTACAGAGCACTTTAAGAGCACCTGAACTGAGAGTACTCTTATCTGCACCCAATATCAGGGCAGAACAGAAAGCTCCCACACCACCAAGAATCCAGTTCATACTCCCCTGGACCAATGGAAGGTAATCAGGGATTTAAAAAAACACACACACACAACACAACACTCAGATCCCTCGACATACACAATTCAGCCACTACACATACAACGCTGAACCAACACACACACTCAGCCTTCCTCCATACAGCTCTTACCCTCCTCCACAAACTCTTACACAAACAACACTCCACCACAAAAACATATGACTCACAAAAACAGAGCCCATGGCTCTAGACAGGGCCCCAGACTGGCACTTAGCGCACATCCCAAAGCACCTTGATTTGCTTTTAATCACCAGAAAAATGGGCCTGTGAGGCTGCAATATGCAACTAGTACAGTTGCTAATGACCTAAAGATCGATTTCCCCGTGCCTCTCTTTCTACCTGAATTACTATAAATTTAGAGGCACAGTAGCAACCTGCAATACCTATTAAAACACAAACAGCTGGTTTTGTCCAAGTGACTATATTTACTGTATGTGGCCATTTGTTTGTATTTGTGTTGAATTTGTGGAATTTCCACTCCTGTAATACCAGTACATTCTGTGAAAATAGCCATAAATAGGATATTTGGATTTTTTTCTGAAATACTTTAGGTTACAAAAGTTGCGTTTTGCTGCTAATGTTATAAATCTGCTTGAAACATTACAAGACATGGAATAATATCTATTCTTAAATACTTAATACCTTCTCCAGTAGTCCTGCAAAAGATGTATAAAAAAAGAAAAAGCTATAATTCAATATATTTACAAAATACATTTTAGAGTTATATTTAAAATTGTTATGTGCAAATTTAATATGATAGAAATGTAGTTCATGTTTCGAGAAAAGGTTATTAAATATATAAAAATCACCGGCTAAGAATACAATCTGTAACACGAACCATAGCACCTTGCTATCTTTACTCAATGCAGCATTTTTCCTCTTCAGTTAGCTTTTTGCAGTGCCCCACTGAGTGACATCTGTGAAAAGCGTGAATAGTATCACCATCACCTGTCAGAATGCCTCATGTTATGGTGACTGTTTTGACACTGTCAAACATATTATTCAGTTCTTGCTTGTACTGCAGCAGTTTTCTCACGAAGTTGTGTATAACAGAATTATATGCATGAGAACCCTTTAAAAACAATGATGCTATGCAATATACAATAACAAAGCTTAAAACATTCCTAGCAGGTCTTGGTTCCCTTGCTATCCTCGTCTGGCAGCAATTGTAGATTGAAAAACATGAACAATATTCTTGGCTTTTTTGAGAGTATGTTAGCCAAGCAAAATTCTGCAGAACATATACACGTTTGATCCATTAATATTATAGAATGCAGGTTGGCCAGAGGTTCCTCAAGTACAATTTGTTCTCAGGAACATCTCAGCATCTCGCTTAAGTTTAATTTGAAGTGTACCTCATAAAATCACATCTACTGCTTTATAGGCTAGAACGGGTGGTGAAAAGAAAATATATTTAACAATGGGCCGATTCCAGGATCGCCGAGTACAGGATCAAGAATGATGCGTTCCTCTTGCACGTAAAGCAGATCTGTGACTATTGAAGGTCTTTCATATTTGCAAAAACCCCACAAGGTAACATGTCTGTTTTGCGTATGTTGCTAATAATAATTATTACCTTCATATCTTCAGGATGCAACTTAGACCCTTGACAACCCAGGTAGAAAGTCCATGGAAATTACTTTGCAATTCTATCTTTAACCCTATAACTTTCCAAAACACCATAAAACCTGTACATGGGGGTACTGTTTTACTTGGGAAACTTTGCTGAAGACAAATATGAGTGTTTTAACCCCTTAAGGACACATGACGTGCGTGACACGTCATGATTCCCTTTTATTCCAGAAGTTTGGTCCTTAAGGGGTTAAAACAATAAAACTTAGTGAAAGTGTAGTTTATGTGTATACATGCAAAAAACAAATATGAACGCTAACTTTAGCCAGGGTTTGTGACCAAGTGGCTTCTAAAAAAGACTAGACATACCCTATTTTGAATACCCTGGGTTGTCAACTTTTTCAAATGGTATGTCATTATGGGGGTAATTTGCATTCCTGGGCTCCCATACGGTGTCAAAGGCAACATAACCAATCTGGCAAATTTTACTGTGTATAAGCTGAAAATGGAATGTGCTATATTTGACCTTGTAAGTTTCCAAAATCCTTACAATCTGTACATTGTGGCTACTATTGTACTCATTAGACATTGCTGTACACAAATATGTGTGTTTTATTGCAGTAAAAGCTAACAGTATTATAACATTCACAGTTACAATGCCATGCAGAACTAAGAAAATAACATTTCTTAATTTAAATTTTCTATTAATATAAAATTATGTGAGAATATGTTTACTAACTGATATACTAGAGTTCTTTCATTTTTATTACATACCTTAGGGAAAAATATTTATATACCGTATATACTCGAGTATAAGCCGCCCCGAATATAAGCCGAGGCCCCTAATTTTACCCCCCAAAAACTGGGAAAACTTATTGACTCGAGTATAAGACTAGGGTGGGAAATGCAGCAGCTACTGGTACATTTCTAAATAAAATTAGATCCTAAAAAAATTATATTAATTGAATATTTATTTATAGTGTGTGTATATAATGAATGCAGTGGGTGTGTATGCATGCAGTGTGTGTGTATGAATGCAGTGTGTGTGTATGAGTGCAGTGTGTGTGTATGAGTGCAGTGTGTGTATGAATGCAGTGTGTGTGTATGAGTGCAGTGTGTGTATGAATGCAGTGTGTGTGTGTGAGTGCAGTGTGTGTATGAATGCAGTGTGTGTGTATGAGTGCAGTGTGTGTGTATGAGTGCAGTATGTGTGTATGAGTGCAGTGTGTGTGTATGAGTGCAGTGTGTGTGTATGAGTGCAGTGTGTGTGTATGAGTGCAGTGTGTGTATGAGTGCAGTGTGTGTGTGTGTGTGTGTGTGTATGAGTGCAGTGTGTGTGTATGAATGCAGTGTGTGTGTGTATATGAGTGCAGTGTATGTGTATATGAGTGCAGTGTGTGTATGAATGCAGTGTGTGTGTATGAATGCAGTGTGTGTATGAATGCAGTGTGTGTGTATGAGTGCAGTGTGTGTGTGTGTGTGTGATGCAGTGTGTGTTTGTGTATGTGTTGCAGAGCCTTGGTGGGGGGTGGGCAGTTTTATTATTATTTTTTTAATTATTATTTGAATAATTTTTTTTGTTAAATTTTTTTTATTTTTTATTATTATTATTTATATATATATTTTATTTTCTTCCCCCTCCCTACTTGATACATGGCAGGGAGGGGGGCTCTCACTCCCTGGTGGTCCAGTGGCATTGGCAGTTCAGTGGAGGGGGGCTGGCAGAGAGCGTTTACTTAACTCTCCTGCAGCTCCTGTCAGCTCCCTTCTCCTCCGCGCCGGTCCGGTCAGCTCCCTCTGCAAGTCCCAGTGTAAGTCTCGCGGCCGCGCTATGACCCCGCGGTTCTCGCAAGACTTACACTGGGAGCTGACAGGGGAGCTGACCGGACCGGCGCGGAGGAGAAGGGAGCTGACAGGAGCTGCAGGAGAGGTAAGTAAACGCTCTCTGCCAGCCCCCCTCCTACACAGCCCCTTGTCTGTATTATGGCAATGTAAATTGCCATAATACAGACATTGACTCGAGTATAAGTCGAGTTGGGGTTTTTCAGCACAAAAAATGTGCTGAAAAACTCGATTTATACTCGAGTATATACGGTAATTCTTTTCCACAGAACAAAAACCCCAAACAAATGTATAGTTCTCAAGAAGTACTTATATGTAATGGTTCCCAAGGAATCAAACAAGATGTTAATCGTAAGAAATTATTACCTTTCAACACATAGAAATCCCTTTTATATGCCTAGTTTACATAACAAACATCGGTGCAATAATACTGATGATTCTTAGGAATAGTTCCTAGGACATCTAGGATTCTTTCATCTCAGATCATAATGTTTCCAAGGAATCAAACAAGATCTTTGGATCAAATTATTCATTCATGAACTCATGTTTACCCCCTACATTTCTTACAGCTTTAGTGACCAGTTAGTTAAATTACTGTGGGTCATTTTATCATGTGTTCCCTGTTAAGGGTTATTTAGTATGTATGGTTTTGGAAAAATACCCCTCTCTGTCTCATTAGAGATCTTTTTACCTGAAGCTGAAGGAAGCAAGATGAATTGCCAGTGTAGGACCCACCTAGAAGGCTTGCATTGACAAGGCAGGTGGGCTAAACTCTCTCATGGCCATTGGAGTGTAACCAAAACCCTCAATTTATTTAAGTGTTCCACTCTTAATTTGGGATTTGGGATAGCGTGCAGGGGAACTCTTTTCTTTGTTTTTTATTGTATGCATTGGGGATGATATGTGCTATGATCATTGCTGCCGCCCAGGAGTAGTAGGAGCGCAGGACTTTTTTTTGTGTATTTATAATCTTTTGTTCTGTCCAAAAATTCAAGAGTTTCCTAGTCTTAACGTCGGAAAATATAGATTTTATTAAAGACAGGAGGCGAGTATTATGCATTAACTTTCTTTACTAAACTCCAGCAGCAAAAAATATTTCAATAACGTTTAGTGGAAAAATATAAGAAGAAACAGTCAAGTAACTGCAATGGAATATCCAATAGCCAATCAGCAATTGGCGTAGACTATGTAAACGAAATGACCCCCAATCCTCTACCTATTTCGAGCTGCGACTTTAGAGAAGTAATCCAATCGAATAAATTCATAGAACAGGTAAATACTGGAAAAATCTCCAAACTGGTTCAAGCTGAAATACAAATAAGAGGGTGGGTTAATGGGAGGGATAATACTCGCCTCCTGTCTTTAATAAAATCTATATTTTCTGACGTTAAGACTAGGAAAATCTTGAATTTTATAGCAAGACAGGAGGCTCATATTATACATGTTAAAAGCTAAATACTAATATCATATAATATATATATATATAAATAAATTATAGAATTACTTTTGAAACATGCATGTTAGGTCTAAAGTAAAACTTTTTAAATGTAGATTCCGAAGACCAATCTGCAGCTTTTAATAAATCTGATAAAGAGCTTCCTGCTTGGAACACTTTAGTAGACATAGCTCTTCTGGTGGAGTGAGCACCAAATATAGAAATATCAATACCTGCCGTGGGCATAGTTTGTCTTACCCATCTGGCTAAAGAATATGTAGAAGTGACAGGGAGAAAAGGTTTTTGAAAAAAGATAAGCAATTGAGATAAATTAAAATGTCTTAAGGAAGAGGTTTTAAGCTCATGCGTCTGAAGACAGTTAACCACACATAAAAGAGGCTGATCGGAAAAAGAACTATAGAAAACGAGTGTAGGTTAGTTTTAGTATGTCTAACAGTAGAAAATTAAACCCCATCTGGGGTGTATTGTCTGTTATTGAGGTGCAGAGTCCTAACATCAGAATTCTCTTTTAAAGACAAAGTAAAACGGTAAGTTTAAATGATAGGGATTTTAAAGATAATGAGTCATTATCACCCCAAGATACTATTAACTGGAGAACCAGGTTAACATCCCATGTAGAATTATATACACTCCCACCTTCTCTCATCTCATGCCTCACACTCATTTTTCTACTCTTTCACTCCTACCCACAATCAATATCATTCTAGACCCCATGCATACAAAACCCATTCACACCTCCTGTCACTTTCTCTCCTTCTGCTTCTAGCAACTGTTGATGTCTCTCCCAACCCAGGGCCCTTTGCCTTATCTACACACACTAAGAAAACCAGAAACCCCACAAACCTCATCACAATACCCTGCCCTTTACCCTCACTTACCAGCATTCAGTGTGCACTCTGGAACGCCCGCTCCTTCTGCAGTAATTTAAAATCAACAGCCATACACAACTTTTTCATCTCAAACTCACTCTCACTACTTGCACTTACGGAGACCTGGCTGTCCCCCTCTGATAGCGCTACTCCTGCCTCTTTATGTTTTGGTGGGCTACAATTCTCTCACACTCAGACTCAACTGTAAAGGAGGTGGTGTAGGCATCCTTCTCTCCCCTCAACGTACCTTTCAACCAATCATAACCCCCCCTGCCCTATCCTTTTCTTCTTTTGAAGTTTACACTCTGCGCCTATTTAAACCCACTCCTTTAAAAATTGCTATCATCTACCGCTCGCTCCCCCCCTTCTCCCCCCGGTCATCCTAGAGTATTTATTGAGCACTTTTCTTCCTGGCTTTCCCACTTCCTCTCATCTAGCACTCCTTCCCTTATACTTGTGGATTTCAATATCCCAATCAACAACCCCAATTGCACTGATGCCTCTTGTTTGCTCTCTGTAACCTCCTCCTTTGGCCTTACGCAAGGTCCAATTTAGCAACCCATAAAGTGGGAAACACTCTTGATCTCGCCTTCACCAATCTCTGTACCGCCTCTAATCTCTCCAATATTCCTTTTCCTCTATCTGACTACCAGCTGCTGACTTTTGACATCAGCATACCTAAGACCCAATTGACACCACCGTCTGAACATCAATCTCACAGAAACCTCCAATGTCTTGACCTAGAGCATTTCTCCACTAATCTTCAAACTCTTCTTTTACCTATATCAAACCTCACCTGTCCTAGTTCTGCAAACCTCTTTCTACAATTCCACCCTCTCCTCACAACTAGACATCATGGCACCTCCAACATTTAAATGCAGCAAGCGCCCTCAACAACAACCTTGGCAAACCAAGATGACTCGATACCTGTATACCTCCAAAAATGCTCTAGAACTGCTGAACGTTGTTGGAGAAAGTCTCACTGTGTGTCTGACTTTCTCCACTATAAATTTATGCTGCCTCACACAGCTTGGCTCTTCCTCTACAAAAATAAATGACTTCAATACCCTCATATCCACACTCTCCCGCGAACCCAAACAACTATTTCACACATTTAACTATCTTCTGCGCCCTATTGTTCCTCCTCCACCTACTAACCTGACCGCCTCAGACTTTGCAACTCACTTCACTGACAAGATCTCTACAATCAGGGAAGAGATCTCTCATCTTTCTTCTTCCCCTTACAATACTTCCTTATACATCCCTCCCTCTGCTGCTCTATATTCATGTGCACCCACTACAGCGGAAGAGGTTTCTGCTCTGCTCCAGTCCTCCCACCCCACCACCTGCTTCCTAGATCCAAATCCCTCGCATCTCATCCGTACTCTGTCTTCTTCTTTTTCTCTACCTCTCACTAATATTCTTAATCTCTCTCTCTCCTCTGGCATATTTCCATCGCCCTTCAAACATGCAACTATAACCCCAATTCTAAAGAAGCCCAACCTTAACCCTAACTCCCCATCCAACTACCGTCCTATCTCCCTACTGCCTTTTGCATCCAAGATCCATGAAAGAGTTGTGTATGCGAGATTGCTAGACTTCCTCAAGTCCAACTCTCTGCTAGACCCACTGAAGGAGCCTGGCAGTGTCTTTCCCCACCCACCCACCCTCCCCAATTGTTCGGTTCTGGAATTGTTGTTTTGTGTTGTGTTTTCTTCTCATTTTGTCACAGCTGCGTGTTTCCTGCGCCAGCAAGTTTGGTAAATGAATAAAGCCCGGACAGGCTTGGGGAGTTGCAGCCTGAATTTGGTTGATGACGAAGGACAGGCTGACGAGGCTCTGGAAGAAGTTTAACCCCTTAAGGACCAAAGTTCTGGAATAAAATGGAATCATGACGTGTCACACATGTCATGTGTCCTTAAGGGGTTAAAGTGTACCTGTCTGCTGGGTAAAACCAGCAGCTAACAGTATTTGGTTATGCTGGTTTAAATAAAGCTGTGCCCTTACCCACTTAACATGGTGTTGCGTTTCTTATTGGGAATGGAAGGGTAACGGGATTTGGTGATCGAAGGAGTCAGCAGTCAAGATACACAAAATGACCAAACTGTTCGCAAACGAAAATCATAAGAGTATAATAGTAATATCGTTTGCGGGTTTTGCCGCCACCAACTTCAAGAAATATCTTTGGCCCGAAGCAATAACTGAAAAATAAATAAATAAATATATATATACAGGACTGAATATCGATTTTGACCTTTTTAATTTTCTGTAATTTCCTCCAGGGTTTCATTCCCCCCTGGTATTCATTGGGGACATATGACCAATATAGCTAATATTTAGCCTTCTACAAAGAGATTATAACGTATATGGATTAGCATATGTTTAGGAGATATCCCCCCTTTTTTCTGGTTCTGGTGAATTGGGGAAATTCTCCAGTGAATATATTTAAGGCTGTCTTTTATTTTATTTTTTCTATTCTTTTCTATTCATTAATTTTTATTTTGTATTGATTAAATATGTGCTTAGCCATTATGGTAAATTATTTTTATTCTACTAAAAGACAAGCTCTTTTTAAGAATTATTGTCGTTTTAACTATTTTTCACACAAATGTTTGTGGTACAAATCTCTATTCTAAAGTATTAATACATTTCCTCTCTCCATTTTTTGGACATTGTTCTGGCATATGTATGCATTCTTAACCAATTAAAACCAAATGATAAGACATACTAGAAGTGGGTTTTTGAGATATATTTGTGTTTTGTGATTATTGCATAATAGGTTTGAATGATAATGTTTGCCAAGAAACTAATTGGGTTATTGAGTAAACACTATTTAAGAGACATTGGGAGCCACCCATACTTACGCTTGAGAAAGCCCCAAGAGGCGGGGCGAAACGCGTTGCGTGATACCGGAAACCGGAAGTCGGAAGTAACCTAGCTGGCTGGGAGAACCGGAGACAGAGTAAGAGAACTACCACTTTCGTTTTTGTGAAAAACGTAACTCTGGACTCACTGAACTCTCAAACCAGCAACAGCAATATACTTGTTTGTTATTTTTAATCACACATTTTTATGTTGGAATAAATGGATTTTTACTTCTAAAACGGACCGGATACCGAGTGATTGCTTCCAGTTGTCAATTTATTGGATCCCACGACCACAGGGGTTTGATCCTCCCAGAGCGAAATAGTCTGGAGTGGTACTACAACCACTTCACAATTGTGAGTTTGGAACATTCCTTTTTAGTTATAACTATCTGTTGAAACAGTATTGCACTAGGTCTGTGTCTCTTTATATTTTCAGAACACATCATCTGAGCAGACCTGTGCAAGTATTCATTATTTATTTATTCTTTATAAGTGTGCATTTCCCTGCATAAGTCACTTGATATATGGTGTTATCCCAATAAGTGTTTGCATTTGCGATTGTATAATCTATTGCATGACAAGTTTGCATACCTTACACACTTTACTGTTTAAAGGGGTATACCTATTTTGCGCACCTACTTTCCATGGTCTATTTCTTACTTGGTGAATTGTATCAGATCCCCTTGTAGGTTGCTGCATTCATTGGTTTTGTGTTTTTCTCCATACTTCTGCGCCATCCTATTCTATTTTGCATTTTATATATATATATATATATATGATATTATTAAATATCATTAGAAAATATCTGAAAATAAATATTTGTGTTTAAAATAATGGTGTAAATAAAACCAATTCAAATTATAATCTAAATACGCCAAAAATAAAGCTTAAAATAGAATATAGAATAACTGTAACGTATGTATTTATGTTACTTATCTCCACTGGAGCAGCAAAGAAAGAGGAAGAGGATCTATATATAGACTACGCCAGATGCTGATTGGCTATTGGATATTCCATTGCAGTTACTTGACTGTTTTTTTATTGTTTCACTAAACTTTATTGAAATATTCTTTGCTGCTGGAGTTTAGTAAAGAAAGTTAATGCATAATATGCTGTCTTGTTATAAAATCGTAATTTGTTGTTAAATCCCCGTTCCCTCTTTATCTTATTATAATGCACTGCAGACTAAGTTGGCGCTACATAAATGCCAATAATAGTAATAATGGTGCATTTGAGGGACACAGAGTAAAGTGAATACCAAGTGTAGTATCATCTCTCACAGCTCCTCTACAGCTAAAACTAAATGTATAGTCATTTGCAGTGACACGTAGCTGAGCAGACAGACTATTACCCTCCAATGTGTTGATGTGTCAGAGCACATTTGTCAACGCATTTTGTGTCCTTCCAAGCAGTTTTTAAAGTGAACATACACAGTTAACAGCAATTTGCATTCAATGGCATATATAACAAATTTAACTGAAACAAAACATCAATATCACGACAACCCCTATTGTTTTTTGTTGTTGTTGTTTTTTACAAACAGCAGAATATTTACACTAAAAATAATCATTCAGCTTAATGCTGGCATATAAATTATTCTAAATATATCACAAGTGTCATAAAGAGTTTAGCAGCAAGTTATTAATATGTATACTACATAAAGGTATAATAACCTATTTGGCCTCTTATTCATTAAAGGTCCTGCATTTTCCTATTACCTGTAGTATCATCATAAATTAAATACACAATATAACCTCTAGATATACCAACCTTTTTTTCTGATGTGAGAATTGTGAGGAATCCAAAGAGAATTTTGATTTTAGAACAAAAAGCATAGCTGACAGAGAATTTTTTTTTAAAAATCAGCTGTTTTGACCATAAAGGGACACTATAATGTCCCTGACCAGGGGTCATCAAACTCCGGCCCCCCAGATGTTGCTAAACTACAACTCCCATGATTCTCTGGCTATCTATGTAATTCAAAGAATCATGGGAGTTGTAGTTTTGCAACATCTGGAGGGCCGGAGTTTGAGGACCACTGTCCTAGTCCTCTTCATCTCAGTGAAGTGGTTTTGCTGCAGTGCACTTGTGATTTTGCTCCCACAATTATAAAACATTGCTGATTATGTGGCAAGGGTAAACACACGTTCAGTGGTTGCAACTCTGACAGTCCCTAGATGCTGCTTCTACATCCAGAACAGAGCGTGACTCAGTTCCTGACATTTGACGTCCCCAGATGTTGAATGTTCAATTAAATCTTCTGTATTCAATGCTTCTCTATAAGAAGCATTTAGTTGGAGGAAAATGTCAAATGCCGTGCATGAGCAATAGGCCCAATAACACATCTCAAAGAGAAGCATTCAGGCTGTGGATCTTGATGCTGAATTCAAAGTAAGTTTTAATATAAAATTGTGATGTAATTGACCCCAAAAGAGAGGCTCATTAATCTAACTGAAAACACCAATACACATTGAATGTTAAAAATATATATTTTTTTTACTAGTTTCCATTTAAATTTGAAATTGACTTTGAATTCCCAACAATTCTCACTTTAGTAACACCATGTTAATTAAAACACAATAATCTGATGATAGATATATAATTTTTTTTTTTTTTAAATTCTTTATTTTTATTGTGCACAAGAATTGACAAACAGCCTTGGTTCGCCACAACAGCGTGACAAGGCATGAGTAATTGCAGTTTGCTGTACAGGTTGTGACTTATATTATCCAGGCACATTTTTAAAGTTTTAAGTTGCTAACAATCAGCAAATAAATCATGACATCAGTGAACTATATGAGAAAACTGTTTCGCTGAGCTGAACTGTAGAGTGAGTATTAGATTTTCTAAGATCTGGCTAACGTTTAGTTCTATTGCAAGAGTGCAGGTAAAAGATTGAGAGACAGAGTAAACAACACACATTAACTGGTTAACATTTATAATTCTTAGTAAATATACTTAGTAAGTTAATGTTGGTATAAGCCTCTAAAAGCTGTCAAGGTGTACACGTTTACTGGTATGTGAAGGGTGTATGATTAGAGTGCAGACCTTGGGTGTTTTGATGGTTGAGTGGTTGCTTAGACTATATACCCTAGTCTGCATAGATTGCCTACGTGTGTAGCTAGAGAGACATTTTTAAAATATAGCATACAGGAAAAGTGTAAAAAAAAATAAAAATATTCCTGCGTGCTAGGTCAGGGTTGTTAAGAGTATGGCTATGGTAACTTTGCTGTGAGTCTCTGGTACCAGGTATCCCAGCGTCCCTTGACGGCCGTTAACCCACGCCGCTTGCGGGCTTTGGAGGTGAGTCTTTTACTGTGTTAGTCCAGCTTGATAGTCCTTGTGGTGTGGCTCTGAGGGACCAAATGCCATGCAGGTGGGGTCTTAGTAGTGCCCAGGGGTTCAGGTCGTTGCGGCCGCAGGGCCGTGGTGTATGGCCGCGCAGCTCTCTGTGGTGCAGCGTTGGTTTGGAAGCTGTGCTTAGAGCTGTGTTGGTAGCCAGGAGTTTGTTCGGATAGGATGTTTGGGAGGATCGGCGCCTTTTCCCGCCTTGAGGCGCTTCGGTGTCTGCGCTGCCGGACGGCCATTTTAGAGGCTTGGGGTAATTGCCTGTAGGAGCTGCGTCTCGCTGCTGGACGTATCCAGGAGGCTACCGTTCGGACAGCTTGGCGGTGGGTTGCCCCTCTGCTGCGTAGAGCTGCTGTGAGGCCCGCACAGAGCCGATCAAAGATTTCCATGGGGGACATACATGGTTTAGGGTGAGTAATCCGCCTTCTGGGTACATGCTGGGCGGCCATTTTGGCTGGTCTTTGGCGAGTTTTTGCTCCCCCATGTTGCATCGCTGGTTTGCTCGCTTTTCCAACTGGTTTATATGTCCAGTGGGGACCGGGATGTCCCCCACCGGTCCAGAGGGGGGGGGGGGAAGGCTGACGTGAGGTCGCTTGCGGGCTTTTGCGCCCTGGAGAGCTGCCGTTTCCCTCTGGCTTCAGCCTCAGTAGGCCGCATTTGAGTTTCAGCTTTGCTGACTTCGGCAGGCCCCGGGGTGGTATCGTTGGGTTCAGCGGGGTACCCCCGACGTGGGTGATACCCCCATGGGTAGTTTTGGCTGGGTAGCCGTCGCTTATTGCCCGGTGTTTCTCCTGCCTGGCCGGAGCTCATGTCAGACGCGTCCATGCTGCTCGGTGGTCAGACTCCGCCCCCCAGATATATACTTTTTTAATTTACTTGCCCTGTGTTTTAGGTAGCATTGTGTTTTAAGAAGATCCTTATAGTGATGTCGCGAACATAAAATTTTCCGTTCGCGAGCGGCGAACTTTGGCAAATGTTCGCGAACGGGCGAACTGGGCAAACCGCCATAGACTTCAATAGGCAGGCGAATTTTAAAACCCACAGGGACTCTTTCTGGCCACAATAGTGATGGAAAAGTTGTTTCAAGGGGACTAACACCTGGACTGTGGCATGCCGGAGGGGGATCCATGGCAAAACTCCCATGGAAAATTACATAGTTGATGCAGAGTCTGGTTTTAATCCATAAAGGGCATAAATCACCTAACATTACTAAATTGTTTGGAATAACGTGCTTTAAAACATCAGGTATGATGTTGTATCGATCAGGTAGTGTAAGGGTTACGCCCGCTTCACAGTGACAAACCAAAGTCCCCGTTTAACGCACCGCAAATAACCGCAAACAGTCCATTTGCACAACCGCGAACTCCTCATTTGCACAAGGTTGGATACCAAGCTAGCCATGTCCCGTTCCTTGTCCTCACTGATGTCATTGAAGGTCTCTTCCTCCACCCAGCCACATACAACACCAAGGGTCCCCGAAAGGTGACAACAAGCCCCCTGTATTGTTTTTTTAAATGTACACTACTGTTACACCAGATATGAGTTGCACTGGTGTGACACTGTGCCCTGGCAGGCCCTGAAACGCACACGTGTGAAGGAAACTGACTGCTATTATTTCACAGTCAAATTTCTAGTTTGTTTTTTTTAATGTACACTACTGTTACACCAGATATGAGTTGTACTGGTGTGACACTGTGCCCTGGAAGGCCCTGAAACGCACACGTGTGAAGGAAACTGACTGCTATTATATTACAGTCAAAAAAGTTTGTATGAGTGGTGGCAATGGGCAAGTGGGCACAGTATACGCTGTGAGACTGACACACACGCTGGCAGGCAGGCAACTGCAATTAGATTACACAGGAAAAAAAAAAGCAGACTGATGTTCTAGCCCTAAAAAGGGCTTTTTGTGGTGCTGTCCTTACAGCAGAGATCAGATGAGTCCTTCAGGACTGTAGTGGACACTGAATACACTAGCCTAGCTATCGACTCTCCCAATATGGCGGCAGCCGTGTGTCCTCCTGGTACCAGCAAAGCATGGCAGGATATTGAGTCTAAGCTGGACAGACTCTTTAATCAATTTTGGAAGCAAATAACAAGCAGGAAGCCCCAACAAGCTCCACCACAGCCCCAACAAGCTCCACCACAGCTAAGCGAAGCAGTCCCCATTAAAATCCACCAACGCAAAATTTTGGAAGCAAATAACAAGCAGGAAGCCCCAACAAGCTCCACCACAGCCCCAAAAAGCTCCACCACAGCTAAGCGAAGTAGTCCCCATTAAAATCCACCAACGCAAAAGGCGTCGAAGACGGGACCGGAGGCACAAACAGAAATGCAGAGCCTGCCCCACATCAAGCACTCGCCTCCACTTTAAGCCACCACAATCCCGCACCGGATGTGAAGCACCACCGGGACAGATCCGACCACCCGAAAAAACAAGCTTCCACCACCTCAAGCCGCGAACCCGGCACTCAGCCAGAGACTTGCCTTTGTTGTTCCAGGTATCAGGGACTCCCGGGGTCTGCACCTGGCGCCCAGAAGGGATCGGATAAGCACAAGCAGTAAACAGCAGCCTGCCAAGCATGTCCCACTATAGCCAATCCTCCACACCATGCCTTTGATCACATGACCTAATCGTAAAGTAGCAAGCATTTAAACATGTCATTATTTCACCTCCTAAAGAGTTTATTGTCGTAGTTCCTTACATTCCTTTACCTTAACCGTTCATGTATTATGTTATTCACAAGTCTCATCTCATGGGGCGACTCACACTTGATTTATAACTAGTGGTGGTGCTGCTGATATAAATACACAGTTGATAACGTGCAAGCTACACCCTAAACATGACAGCCATTTTTCACAACAGTGTACTGCTATATACTCATACCCTCAGTGCAACTAGCCATGATATATGCACGTTCAGCCTAGCATGCTCAAATATAACACACTTCTGTCTCAAAGTTTACTCAGAGCTCAGGATCAAAGTTTACTCAATGATGACGAATAGGGGGCAGACCGAACATCGCATATTTTCGCCATCCGTGGCGAACAAGCTATGTTCGCCAGGAACTATTCGCCAGCTAACTATTCGGGACATCTCTAGTCAGGATAGATGCCTCTGGAATGGGAGTTACGGGTTGAGATGGTACGCATACCAGTGTCTCAGGGGCCAAATAAGCATTTCTGGACAAAAGTGTCTGATGGGCCTGGGCAATCTGGTCCATACGGTGATCCTGTTCTTAAAATCTTGCCTCATAGGAGGCCATTTGCTGTCCTAAACCTGCAGGGCCCATGGTCCTATCATAATGTCATGATGTTACACCCCAACGCGCAGAGTTTAGGATAGCAAGGGACAAGACAAGGATATAACTTATGACCTGGACTTAGAATGGCCAGACTAAACGTCAGACAGAGATAAAGCGTAATCAGAAACGAGACGAGGTCATGGTAACAGAGAGACTACGAAAACGAGAACAAGCCGGAGTCAGGTAGATGGTAATACGGCACACGGGCAAAAAAGACAGGAAATGGTTAAAGATAAATTCAGAGTCAAGAACAAAGCCATGGTCAATACCAAAATAAACAAAATAGATCAAGGAACGCACTAAAGGGTACTGACTCAGAAACCACAAAGGACAAAGTGGATAGGGCTAGGGAAGTTTAAATATCCTTTAACATTTGCTTGGCCCACGTCATGCCTACGCCCCCAAAACGTTCGTGTGTGGGGGTGCTGGAATGACGTGGGCCAATGGGAGCCTGAATCAACTTTTGGCTCCCACTGCCCCTTTAAGAGCGAGCTCGTGACTTGAGCCGTGCTCCTAGTGCCAGGCGGGCCACGTGACCGATCACTGCGGTCAGTGCACGCGGCTAAGTCAGAAGAGGAGATCAAGCCGCATGCGGCTCGTGTGGAGGCAGGAGTGATCCAGCCACGCGCGGCTCAAGCTTAGGAGCCAGGTCGGTCCCAGGATAAGGTAAATACAGCCACAACAACTTATCCCAATCACACACCTTTCCTAACGTCCTATCCCATTAAAAGCATATTACCGCGCATTTAATAAAACAGATAGACCCCCTACTTCATCCAGGTTACCGATCGATGGTTCGATATTCTGAGCCCTCTCTGATTTACTGTACACGACTATTCGATATTCCCACAAATTTTATATAGCATTTTATGTTTGTTTGAGACCACCTTAAAAATATTGGATATCGCTAAAAATCATGATCATTATATACTTTCTCTACAAACCTCTAAAACGAACCAAACTACTCATCCATCCGCTATACCACTTTATCCCACCTAGAACTAGTGCCCAGTTAAAATACTTGACTCTTACTTACCCACACTCAGTCATGCCACACACATTTCACCACTACTCTCACTGAATCCCTCTGACT
Source organism: Pelobates fuscus (assembly GCF_036172605.1). Classification (NCBI taxonomy): domain Eukaryota; kingdom Metazoa; phylum Chordata; class Amphibia; order Anura; family Pelobatidae; genus Pelobates; species Pelobates fuscus. The sequence goes on from NC_086324.1 coordinate 73,347,630, forward strand.
ACGGCTAAATTCATCTTCTACATCAGAACACTACTCCTAAGATTGGGTTGTATCCATGTCTCGGGTCTTTCATTTAGAATAGGGGCAGCTTCGGTCTCCTTCAACACTGACACTCAGAGGCGGCTCTCTAATTAGGCGATTTAGGCGGCCGCCTAAGGCCTCGCGCTTGCTGGGGCCTCGCGGCCGCCTAAATCACCTTAGGGCAGACTGAACTGCCGGGTCCTCGGTCCATGACCGAGGATCCGACAGTGAGAGGGGGCCCGGCGGCTTGCCCAGTATGCCGCTGGGTGGCCCCTCCACATGGTCTGCCCACAGGGAGAGCCAGCCTCTGATCTGCAGCTCCGCCGAGTGCAGAGCTGCAGATCACATGATGTGGTTCTCGCGAGCACACAGAGCGTTGCCGCGGGTTACCACGGCAACGCTCTGACAGGCTCTCGCGAGAACGAGGTCTGCAGCTCTCGCGGAGCTGCAGACAGAACAGTCATCCCACCGGACCACCAGGGAGTGCTGCCACTGGACCACCAGGGAATTTAATTATAAAACAAGGTATTTTAGTGTGTGGAGGCTTGTAGCAGCCTCCACACACACTGTCCCCAAAACTGCCCACCCACCCTAACTGCCCCAACACTGCCCACCCAGCCTCACTGCCCCAGCACTGCCCACCCTCACTGCCCCAAAACTGCCCACCCACTCTCACTGCCCACCCAGCCTCACTGTCCCAACACTGCCCACCCACCCTCACTGCCCACCCACCCTCACTGCCCCAACACTGCCCACCCTCCCTCACTGTCCATCTACATACACTGCCCACCCACCCTCATTGCCCCATGACTGCCCTCCCACCCTCACTGTCCACCTACATACACTGCCCTAACACTGCCCCCCACCCTCACTGCCCCAACACTGCCCCCCACCCTCACTGCCCCAACACTGCCCTCCCACCCTCACTGCCCACCTACATACACTGCCCTCCCACCCTCACTGCCCACCTACATACACTGCCCTCCCACCCTCACTGTCCACCTACATACACTGCCCTCCCACCCTCACTGTCCACCTACATACACTGCCCTCCCACCCTCACTGTCCACCTACATACACTGCCCTCCCACCCTCACTGTCCACCTACATACACTGCCCCCCACCCTCACTGCCCCAACACTGCCCTCCCACCCTCACTGCCCACCTACATACACTGCCCTCCCACCCTCACTGTCCACCTACATACACTGCCCTCCCACCCTCACTGTCCACCTACATACACTGCCCTCCCACCCTCACTGTCCACCTACATACACTGCCCTCCCACCCTCACTGTCCACCTACATACACTGCCCTCCCACCCTCACTGTCCACCTACATACACTGCCCTCCCACCCTCACTGTCCACCTACATACACTGCCCTCCCACCCTCACTGTCCACCTACATACACTGCCCTCCCACCCTCACTGTCCACCTACATACACTGCCCTCCCACCCTCACTGTCCACCTACATACACTGCCCACCCACCCTCACTGCCCCAGCACTGCCCTCCCACCCTCACTGCCCACCTACATACACTGCCCCAACAGTGCCCACCCTCACTGCCCACCCTCACTGCCCACCTACATACACTGCCCTCCCACCCTCACTGTCCACCTACATACACTGCCCTCCCACCCTCACTGCCCTCCCACCCATACTACCCCAACACTGCCCTCCCACCCCCACTGCCCTCCCACCCCAACTGGCCACCCACATACACTGCCCTGCCCCAACACTGCCCTCCCACGCACACTGCCCTCTCACCCCACACTGCCCTCTCACCCCACACTGCCCTCTCACCCCACACTGCCCTCTCACCCCACACTGCCCTCTCACCTCACACTGCCCTCTCACCCCACACTGCCCTCTCACCCCACACTGCCCTGCCACCCACACTGCCCTGCACCCCACATACCCTGTCTCAAACATGCCCTGCCCCAACATACACTGCCCCGCCATCCACATACCCTGCCCACCACATACACTGCCCCCACACTAACCACCACAGACACTGTCCCCCACACTGACCACCACATACACTGCCCCCCACATTGACCACCACATACCCTGCCCCCCACATTGACCACCACATACCCTGCCCCCCACATTGACCACCACATACCCTGCCCCCCACATTGACCACCACATACCCTGCCCCCCACAGTGACCACCACATACCCTGCCCCCCACAGTGACAACCACATACCCTGCCCCCCACACTGTCCGCCACACACTCTGCCTCCACACAATTTCTCACACAAAATGCCCCCCACTGTCACACACCCAGCTCTCCCACACTGTTTCCCACACACTCTGCCACCCACATGGTCACACACCCTGCCCCCCTACACTGTCATACACACTGCCCCCTCATGCTGTCACACACCCTGCCCTCACTAAACTGTGTCCCACACACCTTGCCCTCCCATCCCAAACTGTAACACACCCTGTCCCCCCACACTATCACACACTGCTCCCCACACTTTCACCATCCTCCACACTGCTACCCTACACTGTCATCTTCTTCCTCACTGTCACCCACTCACACCCTGCCCCCAAAACTATCACATTCCTCCACACTGCTCTCTCACCCTGTTACCCTTTCACACACTTGCACCCCATATTGTCAGCCCCCAACACTGTCACCAATACATACAGTCACCCCCCTCCCCCACACAGTCACCCTTTCCAACACTGCATCCCACACTCTCACCTACCCACCGTCACAATTCCACACACATACAGCCACCCCACACACTGTCACCCCCCCCACACCCAGCCTCGCTCACATTAACCTCTCCTAATCTTGTTGCTCTCACCCCCTCCATCCATACCACAATTACTGGCCCTCGCTCTTCTACACTTACCCCATCACATTAATCCCCCTAATCCTATCACACTCATCTTGTCTCTCATACTGTCACACTCACCCCCAACCCTGTCACACTCATCCTTTTTCACATTAACCCTTTCATGTGGGCCCAACCATGCCACACTCACCCTGTCACGTAATCCTGTCCGGCTCACTTTCCCTTTGCCTTGTCACACTCCCTCCTCCAGCCGTGCAACACGTAACCCATAACCCTGTCAAACTCATCCCCTCTTCACCCTATCACATTAACTTCTCCTATCCTGTCACTCATCCTGCCTAGACATGCCACACTCACCCTGTCACATACCCTCCCTCATCCTGTCACTCTCACCTCCCCTCGCCCTGTCACCCTTTCTCCTTCAACCGTACCACACTCACCCCAACAGTGAATACAGAGACTAGCTCTCTGTATCCAGCGCTGCAAACCTGTCATACATTATAACTACAGCTCATTATACACACAATTCAACCCTTATATATTTTTTTACTATGAGTGTTAGTGGGGGGCCTCTTGTTTGAGTTTCGCCTAAGGCCTCATAAAGTCTAGAGCCGCCACTGCTGACACTCCAGTGCATATTATTAAAATATTGGGCAGATGGAAATCCTCAGTCTACAAACGATATATTCCTCATCCCGAGAAAGAAATGAGGAAAGCTTTTAAAAGTTTGGCTTTGTAAATTTAATGCAATAAGTGTATTTTTCTTTAATACCTTTTCACCCTCTTTGCATGAACCCGATTTACATATATTACTAATATGTTTCTGAACATATATATTATATTATTCACTCACTCACTCACTCACTCTCTGGGCCGGCCTAAGACATCATGCTGCCTAGGTCCAACGATAAATGACTATGAGGATAATGTATAATAAACACAGGTTACTGGCTATGGGGGGATAATGTATAATAAACACAGGTTACTGGCTATGGAAGGATAATGTATAATAAACACAGGTTACGGGCTATGGGGGATAATGTATAATAAACACAGGTTACTGGTTGTGGGGGGATAATGTATAATAAACACAGGTTACTGGATATGGGGGGGTATTGTATAATAAACACAGGTTACTGGCTATGGGAGGATAATGTATAATAAGCACAGGTTACTGGCTATGGGAGGATAATGTATAATAAACACAGGTTACTGGCTATGGGAGGATAATGTATAATAAACACAGGTTACTGGCTATGGGGAGGATAATGTATAATAAACACAGGTTACTGGCTATGGGAGGATAATGTATAATAAACACAGGTTACTGGCTATGGGAGGATAATGTATAATAAGCACAGGTTACTGGCTATGGGAGGATAATGTATAATAAACACAGGTTACTGGCTATGGGGGGATAATGTATAATAAACACAGGTGACTGGCTATGGGGGGTGTGGCGGAACCCACCTCGCCACTGGGCGTTGGAGGGGCCTGGCTGCCTGCCTCCTACCTGCTGACTATGGCCCCTGGAAAATTGGTACATTTAAAGAACTATATTTGGGCATGTTGTACTTTATATTGCTGCTGCTGGCCCTTTTAAAATCATCTGTGGACATATTGGGACTTTTGGGACTACTGTCCCTTTAAGACTGTGGAGCATATTACAGTAATACTGCCTTTAATCCTTTAATATCATGTATGTATTTATATGTTGAGTTATACTGGGATATGTATGCAGCATTCATCTGATTGTTCGGTAGAATCACTCCATTCATTATATGGAGTGAAACTACCGAACAACCAGACCACCCAGGAATAAGTGTGCCTCCAATTACCGGTTGCAACAATGTTGCAAACGGGTAATTGGCAATCTATGTAATGTATTCTTTGTCCTCTGGGTGGCCGCCATTCGGGAAACGAACACGTGGCGGCGGCCATCTTAAACTCCCGAACAGCAGTGTTTTGCCGTCGAGTGTCATATTAAAGGAACACTACAGACACTATAAATAGTCATATTAAAGGAACACTACAGACATTTGATATGTGCATTGACTGCAATTGCTATGTATGCATCAATTTTATCTGGACAGGACTGGGAGACTATTATCACTGATAATCTCTCAGAAGCGGAGTGAAGCACCAGCAAGACAGGACAAATCTCTGGAGAAAAATATGAATAAAATGTATTCTTAAAGGTATACTATAGTGCCAGGAATACAAAGCTGTATTTCTGGCACTATGGCTCCCCCTTGCTCCCCCCTCCCTCTTGCCCCCTCCCAGTATTTACTTACCTTATCCAAGCGCCAATGTCCCTCAGCGCTGGGCCGACGCTCTGTCCCCTTCGACGTCCCACGACTGAGGGCAGGCTTAAAACCACTGAGGGCAGAATTAGAGCTGCAATGTAAATAATGCAGTTTCTCTGGAACTGTAATGTTTAACATTGCAGCACTAAGTGCAAAAGGGACAGTGCACCCCGACCACTTCAATTAGCTGTAGTGGCCTGGGTGCCTTTACCCACTTCAATTAGCTGTAGTGGCCACTTCAATTAGCTGTAGTGGCCTGGGTGCCTGGGTGCCTTTAAGTTTTGTTGGGACTTGTCTGGCATTGATATGAGAACACTCCAAATGGTAAAACCAAACTTGTAAACTTTTTTTTTCTAGTCAAATGCTTTTTAATTGAAAGCTTTTCAGAATATTAACAAACAAATATGTTAAATGTAAAAATATGTGTGGGAGGCAGGGGGTGAGGGGAGAAGGGGGGGGGGGATAAAATAAGGAAGGGGTAAAATGGGGATATCAGCACATCCATCAAAATATACATAATAAAACAGTACACTTCTTGTATGCAATAACAATCTATTGGTGATTATATATGAACATCATTATTTTGTATTCTGCCATAGATGATTTGATTTAAGGATTTATACTATGTTGTAGATAAATAATATGACTGAAAAACATCAAATACCATTATATATAAACTATTTACATTTCTGGAAAATACTTTTGATAACTGAGATACCAGATTTCTTTAATTTTTCTTATATAACTTAAGGAAAACTATTTTATATCATTCATTTTCCAAGGAAAATAGCAAACAGAAATATATTGTTCTCAAGAAATGCTTAAATCATATGGTTTCCAAGGAATCAAAACAATCTTAATCTCGAAATATAGAAATCCCTTTTTAAATGTATATTTAACATAATCAACACCTGTGCAATAATATAGATAACTCTTAGGAATAGTTCCTAAGACACCTAGGCGCCTTTTAACCCAGATCATAATGTTTCTAATGAATCAAATACGATCTTTGAATTAAAATATTCATTCATGAACTGATTTATTTCCCCTGAATTTCTTACAGCCTTAGTGACTGGTTAGTTGAAAACTGTGGGTCATTTGATCACCGTTCTTGTTTATACAGGTTGCCCTCAGATAATTACAGTTACTGCAATGCATATGACCACATTAAGACCACAATTATAAAAGCATATTTGCTATCAAAAGTTTCAAAACCCTTTTATTTGCCCATTTGACATAATATCCATCTGTGCAATAAATACGGATATTTCTTAGGAATAGTTCCTAGGAACGTCAGGCTTCGTTGACCTATATTTTATCCTCCATGTATACACAAATTGCAAATAAGCTGTTTCCCTACTTTACTTAATATTGCATACAATTCAGTTTATCAATTGAATTAATTTTCTAAAAACAACTTGTACAAACAAATCAAGGTCAAGATTATTATTATTTAAAAAAAAGAAACAAATAATGATTGCTTTGTAATGATTAATTAGAGGCGATACACGCGATAAATAGATCGATAGATAATTAGATAGATAGAAAGAAATATAGATGATAGATAGATAGATAGATAGATAGATAGATATGCAGATAGATAGGCATAATCTTTTATTCCTGTCAAAATATGTAATAGTTTTTCTCAATTGTTGTTAAATCCCCCCTATTTATATTATTGTTATGCGCTGCAGCTATAGGCGCTTTATAAATGCTTATAATAGTAATAAAGGTGCATTTGAGTAACACCAAGAGTAAAGTGGTTACCGTGTGTAGTATCATCTCTCCCAGCTCCCCTACTGAGTTCGGCAATTTGGGAGATTGGCAATTTGGCACTTCGCAAATTTGAAACTTCGGCATTTGGGCAATTCATAACTTCGGTAATTTGGACCCTACCCCTAACCCCTAACCCTACCCCTAACCCCTAAACCGTAACCCTAAACACTAAGCCTACCCCTAATCTTAACCCACTTCGGAACTTCGGCAATTCGTAACTTCGGTAATTCGGACCCTAAGCCTAACCCCTAACCCCTACCCCCCTAACCTTAACCCCTACCCCCCTAACCCCTAAACCCTAACCCTAAACACTAAGCCTAACCCTAAACCCTCACCCTACCCCTAACCCCTAATCCGAATTTACATTCGGGACGAAATGAATTGCACATGTCTACTGAGCAGACAGCCCATTACCCTCTAATGTAGCAATATGTCAGAGCTCCCAAATCAACGCATTTTGTGTCCCAACAAACAATTTTGAAAGTGAGCATACACAGTTAACAGCAATTTTCATTCAAAGACACATAAAATGTGTCTGTAGTATCATCATAATTCAAATATAGTATTAAACCAGTAGATATACCAATACAAGGGAAATATATCACTATATCCCACACTGTGGTAGACACACTACACATTTTTAAAATATCAATTATTAACCAAGGCCATTCACAATTATTATAATAAGTACTGTCATTAACCCCAATAGTTTCATGAAAAGTAACAAAACTAGATTCTAACTTTGTTTCTAAATTGATCATTGTGTTGAAATCAAAGTGAATTCAAAGTTAATTTCAATTTTATAAGAAAATATTAGACCAACATAACCAAACTGGAAGCATAACTGATGTAGAGAATTTTATAAAATCAGCTATTTTGGCCTTAAAGGTACACTATATGCTCCTAGACCTCTTCAGCTCTGTGAAGTGATCTTGATGCAGTGCACCTGCCATTTTTCTCCCACAATGTAAAACATTGCTGATTACATTGTGGGGCCAGACACACCTCCAGTGGATGCAACTCTGACAGCCACTAGATGATGCTTCTGCGTCCAGAATTGAGATTTACTCAGTTTCTGACATTTGATGTTCTCATGCAATGCACTGAATGTTCAATCAAGTCTTCTGGATTTAATGCTTGTGTATGAGAAGCTTTTGGTTGGAGGAACGTGCGGGATGCCATGCAATCACCCAGCTCCCATGATTCTGATCCCCAGTCCCCCCCACCCCCCAGCTGTTCCATGTGTCTCATCCATCCAGCTCCTCCATGTGTCTCATCCCCCCTCAGCCTCTCCATGTGCCTCATTTCCCCCTTCCAGCTCATCCATGTGCAAGGCCGGACTGGCCCACTGGGATACCGGGAAATTTCCCAGTGGACCGTCGGCACCTGGGGCCGGGCAGACAGCTGGGTGTGCTGACGGCCGCAGGGGGAGCTGTGCTGTCTCTGCTCTGCTCCCTCGCCCTCATGTGCTACTTAATGAGACCGGGGCCGTAATATGACGTCATATTCCGGCCCCGGTCTCATTAAGCTGGGCGCTGGGGAGCAGAGCAGAGACAGCAGAGCTCCCCGCATGGCCGCAAGCACAGCTCCCCATTCCGCCGCATGTCCCCACACATAATGTGTGTCAGTCTGTCGGTGTGAGTGTATGTGTGTGTGTCTGTCTGTCATGGTGGGTGGGTGTGTCTGACATAGTGTGTGTGTGTCTGTGTCATGGTGTGTGTCTGTCTGTCATGGTGTGTGTGTCTGTCATGGTGTGTCAGTCTGTCATGGTGTGTGTGTGTCTGTGTCATGGTGTGTGTGTGTGTGTCTGTCTGTCATGGTGTGTGTGTGTCTTTGCCATGATGTGTGTGTCTATCTGTCATGGTGTGTGTGTGTCATGGTGTGTGTCTGTCATGGTATATGTATCTGTCATGGTATATGTGTGTGTCTGTGTCTGTCATGGTGTATGTGTTTGTCTGTGTGTGTTTAAAAATAGTGTTTTTACTCACTTTTTTTTTGGTTTTAAATTTTCTTTATTTGGTTCAAAAATGGTATACAGTACAGTCAAATTTTTACACTTAGATTGACAATAGATCAAATTTACAAAAGCGTTACATATTGAGTCTTGAGTCTGGTGACTATGATGAAGATCGTGCCACTTAGTACCTTTTCAAATATGGATAGTAATAGTTTTGTGGTCATTAGGTGGTAACAAATATTTTGTCGAGTAGTTAACCTTATCCTTAGTAAAAAATGAGTAATAGGTGATAAGTAATAAATAGTAAATGATAAATAACAAATAAATATCAAATAACCGGCAGCGGCCATTCAGGCTCGACAAGCTACACTAGCAATATGGTCAGTGTATTTGGCGTTAAGTCAGTCGTCTGTGTATATTTCATAGGTGTAGCTGTTTCTAGATGATGTCTTCTTTCGCCATGAACATAGTCCATTGCCGCCATGTTTGCATATGTTTTATCATGTTTTTAGATTTAGAGAAGGTGATCTCTTCCATTTGTCTGATATTTTCCATTTTTTTGGTCCATTCCCTGATAGGCGGAGCTATGGTGTGTCTCCAGTGTATCAAAATTAGGCGGTTGGCAGTTATTAGCAAATGTGTGAGCAGAGTAAAGTTCTGATTCTTTGAACTTTTGGGGGGGTCAAGAGGAATAGCATGTGTTCTGGGGCAAAGGAGTATTGTATGCCTGTTATAGTTGTGTTAGAGTGTGGATATGCTTCCAATATTTGGATATAGTCGGACAAGATCACCACATGTGTGATGAGTGTGCTGTTTTTTGCGTGCATCACCACCATTCATCTTTGAAATTCTTATGCATCTGGCTAAGTTTTGTCGGAGTGTAGTGCCAGCGGGTTAATCTCTTGTAATTGCTCTCTTGTGTTGTTAGGTTCGATGATGCTGTATGTGCTCTAGTGATGATGCATTGCCACTGGGAGTTGGAGAGCGATATCGGTAACTCTGCCGACCCTTTGTTTGTGAAGGCTGGGAGAGATTGGGTTTGATCTTTTTGGAGGAGTTTATACATCGTTGACAGTGTTTTTTTCTTTAATGGGTGTGATTGGCGCATTTGTTCAAACGGTGTGATATCTCTCGCTCCCTTCGGGAGTAATGAAAGGGTACAAGTAAAGTGGCAAATTTGGTTATGAAACAGATGATGGGTCCTTGAGAGGGTGGATTCTGGAAGTAGAGTGTTTATGTCTCTAATTGTGTCTCCTTGGGTAACGTCTTGCAGTTGTAGGTAGGAGATTGTCTTGGTTAACTGTTTTGTCCAATGTGGGGCGCTGATTTGAAGTAGAGGATTGTGTGTTAATGGGTATAGGGGTGAAGGGTAGGGTGCTAGGTGTTGGTGGTTGACTACTTTGAACCATGTTTTGAGTGTGGCTGTGATTGTTGGATGTTGCCTGTGTATTAGTTGTGCAAGTCCATTTTTGTGCCATGGGATTGTGGAGATGGGAACCTTCAGGGAGGCTTCTTCTATGGAGACCCATTGTTGGGTCAGAATGTGTCTTGTCCATTCGTATAGTCTCGTTAAGTGGGTAGCTTTGTGGTAGGTCTCTATGTTAGGGAGTCCAATGCCTCCTTCTTGTCTAGGGTTCGTGAGAAGAGAGCAGGCTATTCTGGGGTGGGAGTCTATCCATAGGTATGATGATGTGTTTTTTTTTAGGTTATCAAAAAACTTTTTTGGGATGAGTATAGGAAGAGTCTAAATAAATGTAATATCTAAATAATGTAAATAAATGTAAAATATTGAGCTATAAACGTTTGACTGTGTTAAACATATCTTAATTAAATTTATATTGTGTGTCCTCTGAACTCTGCAACAAAATATTTTACTGTTTTGCAAAATCAGCCACAATATTCAAAATCCTAGTGACTATTTCGATATTTCTATTGCCCTTTATATAATCCTTTAAAATATTGCTCCTCCTTCTAAACATATATCTTGTTTCATGAAAAAACTCCCTCTAGCTAAGTAAATATTAAACTTTAAATCGTCAATATCTTTAAACCTCTCTCAAGATTTTAATCTTAAATCTCCTCTAAAGCCCATAAGGAGTCGTGATTAGTGATAAATCTATATAAAAAACCTTTACGGGGGGTGGGGCTTAACCGCGGAACGAAGCAGGCTCCATTTTCCGCAGCTCCGACGGCGCTCTGCACAATCCGCTGAAAATCACGATTTATCCAGCCCATCCAACCAAACCAACATAAGCATCCACACACAGATGTCCCCCGGTGTCGGCACTCCGTTCTTTGCAAACTCCAGACAAAACCGGTGATGGAAAAAGACCACGGCCTACCATCTCCCTGCACTCCTGGAAAACCTATTGAGCGCATCCCTCTCCAGAGAGAGTTGGACTGGAGCACAGAACACCCCTCACCAGCAAATCAACCCTCAACCATGGGGAGACGCTCCCAGAAACCTCAGCCAGGTACACCAAGCGAATCCCAAGACATTGGGGCTCTTTTGCAACGCCAGGCCCAGCCCAAAATGGCGGCCCCAGTGTACCATGAGGTCCCTGCCAACCCTCAGACCCAAACACCTGACTCCCCTCAAGCTCACACCCTACCACAAGCAGCAGAGATAACAGCTGCAGGCTTCCCTGATCTAACAGCTCTGGCCACCAAGCAGGACATTAAAAACTACCTCACCGAATTTCGCCAGACACTAGCCACAGACATAGCAGTCATCCAGGCTGACCTACAGGTGGTTACAGACAGGGTGAGAGCCACTGAAGAGGACATCATAGATGTGAGGCAGGAAGTGTCCAATGTGAAGGACTCTTTGCAAAATGCCCAAAAGACGCAACAAGCTTTCTCCAGGCTGGAGGACCGCTCCAGACGTAATAACCTGAAGATAAGAGGGGTGGATGAGTCTGTCACCTTGGCAGAATTTCCCCACTACCTGAGACGACTAACGACCTCACTACTGCCACTGCCACATTTGATAGCATGTTTCGCCTACCAAAATCACCAAGGGCCCCAACAACTGCAGTAAGGGACATCGTAGTCCGCTGCGCTCTAGCCCAAGACAAACAGGCACTCCTCTCAGCTCTACGAAACCAAACACCTTACACATTTGAGGGTGCTGAATTGTCCTTCTACCAGGACCTATCAATGTCCACCTTGCAATGGCGCAAAACACTCCTCCAAGCTACGAGCCAACTGAGAAACGCAGGAATACTATACCAATGGACAACACCACAAGCTCTCATGGTGAACCACAATGGGACTAGTCACAAGATCACCTTAGCTGAAGAGGCACAGGCATTGCTGTAGGCACTGGGACTGTCCACCCCTGGCAAGGAGTCGAGAAACCGGAGGGGAACACTAACCTGGGAAACAGCCACAGTAATCGTCTTTACCCCACGAGACTGCACGACTGGGACATGACTGGGCTCAGAACCCAACAGGTAAATGGCAGCTTTGGACTGCACCCATTCCACAATTTTTTACCCTTGTTTTGATAGCTCTTTTTGCTTTTTGTTATGCCTCTGGCTAGCCATGGTAACCATACCCCAAATACCCTCCTTGCTTTAAATCTGGCAAATGTCGACACACGACACACGAGATAGGAATAGGGCAAGACACCCACCACGTTATATTTGTGAAATATCTGGCTCAAGTCAGGATTCCTGGCCTACTGCTTTATAAAAAAAAAAATGGTGCAACTTTTTCAACATGCTCTGTACACGCAATCTACTTTTATTGCATTGTCAGTCAATGTCATGTATTTTCCTTGCACCGCAAAATAAAGAATTATATATGAATTTTTTTTTACCATACACCATTCCAACAAACTCTAACAGAGGCAGGGAATCCCCAGCGAAACTTGACATTGTGTAACTTTAAAAAATTATTATTGTTTTTGGGTAGAACATTGGCTGAAAGATAGACTACAGAGAGTTGTCATTAATGGTAAGTTTTCAAGCTGGACAAAAGTGGTAAGTGGTGTCCCTCAGGCATCTGTTCTGGGTCCACTTCTATATAATATATTTAAAAATTATCTTGAAATAGGCATTGAAAGCCATGTTTCAGTGTTTGCAGATGACACAGAACTTTGTAAAGTAATAAAATGTGAGCAGGATATTGCTTCGCTGCAGAGGGATTTAGATAGATTGGGGGACTGGGCACTAAAATGGCAGATGAAATTTAATGTAGAAAAAGTTATGCACTTTGGGGTAAAGAATGCACAAGTAACTTACCCCTACATGGTAGTGAATTAGGGATAATAACACACAAGAAGGATTTGGGAATTGTTATAGACAACAAACAAGTCAACAATATGCAATGCCAATCTGCAGTTGCTAAGTCCAGTAAAGTATTGTCATGTATAATTAGGGGCATTAATTCTCAATATGAGAATGTCATTTTTCCTCATTATAAATCACTTGTAAGACCACATTTGAATATGCTGTGCAATTTTGGGCAACTGTTCTAAAGATGGGTAGAAAGACATGTAGCAAGATAGGTGAGAATGGACAACAGCTCAATTAGCCTGCCCTTCGGTGGGTCCCTGCTCAGATCTCAAGCTGGTTTTAGCTCATTTTGTGCCATTACAGAGAGAACATATCTGAAGCATATCAGACTGGTCTCACCCGTACGTTCAGTCCAGATCTGAAATGCCAGCAAGTTCCCTCTGCACAAGAGATACAGCAACCCCAGGCGATCGCTTCAACCTTGTAAGGTATCATCAGTGAGGTATTGCCAATATCCCTCTAGGCAACGTGAGCAAGGGGTTCACGTCTGGATTGCCCTTTGAACTTAAGGAAGTATTCTGGCACTGGAAAGAGTGCAGAGGAGGGCTACAAAATTAATAAAAGCAGTTGGTGCATTTTAGTCATGAAGAAAGGTTAACAAATCTAAATCTCTTTAGTTTGGAAAAAACGGTGCCACAGAGGGTATACATTATACAAAAATATTTGGGGCCAATACAAATCATTGTCTGGAAATATGTTCATAAGCAGGACTATACATGGGCTGTAAGAAAGGAGATTTAGTCTAAGGCAGTGTTGATTTTGACAGCAAATTTCAATTTAGTTTTAGTCATAGTGTTTTGACTTAAAAGCCATTTTAGTTTTAGTCATATTTTAGTCATTTGAATTGTTTTAGTTTTAGTGTAATTTTAGTTGACTAAATCTCAAGTAAAATTTAGTCGGCACAACTAAAATGCAATGTGTTTAGTTAAAGCCTCTGTGAGGGACCACCTGGCAGCCCGACTGTGTGCCTCCACCAATCACTGCTTCCTAGTACCTCCGAGTACTTCCAAGCACTCCACCAGACACCATCAGCAACATACTCCCCACTTCCAGCGTTACAGCTTGGCTGGGGTCTCGCCGTCCTCCACCCACCCTGGACCCAAGACCAGGATCCAGCTTCCAGTGGGCAGACCTCTCCTACTCCAGAGAGTGTAGCAGGCTGCTCTTACAAGAGCAAGTAAATATAACCCAGAGGAGTATAGTGATATAGCAATCTCCAGAGCAGATACAGGTGTTCCCCCCACACATGAGATGAGACTCTATGTTGAGGGAAGGCATGAACTTGTTTAATGGTAGCCACAACTGGCCTTATATGCAAGTCCTCATGCAAGGGACACTCCCCCCTGGACCTGAGACTAAACCACAGCAGAAACAAATACACAATTACATTGGCTCTCAGATCCAGGACACTCCCACACATAATATATTAATCCCTCCTCTGTACCTGGGAGATAATTGAGTCAAGCACTATACTAAACTCAATTATCTCCAAACACAAAACATACATTTTTATAAATGTTTATTAGTTTCTAAACTACCGAACATAGTCAATGTTCTTACCCTGAAGCTTGTTCCCCTCATCCAGACAAACAATTTCACCGAACAGTACCCTTCTAACTTGTATAGAACCGAACGCAGGCAATGATGGAAGTCCAGCAGTCTTCGGGAGTTTCTGTGTCCGATTTTAGTTCCATGAGATTCATGGAAAAATACTGATGCCTGCGTTCATGCGAACAAGGTGGCCGCCACCTCATGGTTGTCCATAGTAATTGCGGGCACCCAAATAAACAATTAGAAAACTGTGGTGAGAACCATTCCAAGGTGTTAATAGGTATTAACAAGCTCCCGGGTGGTCCCTGGTTCGTGCGGTTGTTCGGTAGTCGTACAACGGGACAATGTTAAAATAGGAGGGGAATGAAATCTACCGAACAGAATAAAAAAAAAGCTTTTTTGCATGGCCCATAGACCTAAAGCAGGAGGCTGGCAAACAGGCCCCTCCAAGAACCAGTGGTGAGGTTACTTTCGCCACAGCCTCGATTTGTCTCTTTTGTCCCTTCCCCTTTCTGCTCTTTGTGTCACCTCAGCTCCTCTGGGTATCTCTCTCCCAAGACCTGGTCTGTCTCTTTTGCCCCTTTCCCAGTCCCTCTGTGTCTCTTTGTGTACCAACAGCCCATCTGGGTGTCTCCCCCTAAACCCCTGTCTGTCTCTTTTGCCCCTTACCCTGTCTGTCTCATTTGCCCCATCCCAAACCACTCTGTGGCTCTTTTTCCTCCCTCCCAGCCCCTTTGTTGTGTCTCTTCTCTCCACAGCCCAGCTTGTAAGTCTTTTCCTCCCAGCACATTGGCTCTGTTTCCCCCCAGCAACTCTCTTTGTGTGTCCCCGGCCCATCTGTCTCTTTGGCCCCTTCCCCTGTCTGCCTCTTTTGCCCCTTTCCCAGCCCCTCTATGTCACTTTGTGCCCCTACATGCATCTCATCTCCCCCACGTGTCTCATTCCCCCATGTGCCTCAACTCCTCACCCCCATCCTCCCCAGGTATCTTATTCTCCCAGCCTCCTCATGTGACTCATTTTCCCAACCCCACCATGTGTCTCATTCCCCCATGCCTCCAAAGGGCCTCAATCCCCAGCCCTCCATGTGTCTCAGTTCCCCAGCCCCCATGTGTCTCATTCCCTCAGCCCCACATGTGTCTCATTTCCTCTTCTCCCACCCACATGTGTCTTACCACCAGTGTTAAATTTTGCGGCAAATTTTTATTTAGTTTTAGTCATGTTTTTATGGCTAGAAAGCAATTTTAGTTTTAGTCACATATTAGTCATCTGAATTGTTTTAGTTTTAGTCTAGTTTTAATCCAGTAAATCTCCAAAATTGTTAGTCGACGAAATTAACACTGGTCTAAAGTAAAGGAATATCATTTCTAATTAGTGGGGTAATAGCTTCTTGATCCAATGAAATACCTGCCTGCTATTTTGGGGTCAAGAAGGAATTTTGTCCTGGTTTGTTGCAAAATTAGAAGTGCTTCAGACTTGTTTTTTGGCTTCTTTTGGATCAACAGCAAAAACATATGTGAGAAAGGCTGAACTTGATGTAACTATGTATGTGTAACGGAACCGCTGGCACCCCGACCGGGTACCTTCCGTTGATGGATGCTCCTAGTGCTTTCCAAGGACTCCAAGCACTCCGCCAGACACCATAACCACTGTAGACTCCCATGAACCGCTGCAGCTTGGTTGAGGTCTCGCCGTCTCCACCCACTCTGGACCCAAGACCAGGGTCCAGCTTCCAGTAGGTCAACCTCTCCGAATTCCAGAGCGCAGGAGCAGGAACAAGCTCTTAGCAGAGCTTAGTGATCATACCCTGGGAAGTATAGTGATTATAGCAATCCCCAGAGTATAGTTCTCCAATCCACCAAACATGAGCCGAAACTTCATGAAGGTACAAGATGATCTGAACTTTTAATAACCACACACTGGCTTTTATGCAAGTCCCCATGCAAGGGGACATCCCACAGGGTGGGACATAGTACAACCAATCAATTACAGGAAAGCCATAAAACACACCCAGCACAAACATACAATCCCTCCCCTCTGCCTGATATATAATTACTGCACACAATGGGTTAATGTAATTTATCACAGGCAGGAAAAATACACTTTTTATACATACACTGTAACTTTAAAAAAAAAAAAGAAGCATCATATTCACATAAAATATACATATTCAGAATCAGCATACTTTGAATATAAACATAACCAAAAATCATACAAATCCCTCCAGTACATAAAAAGTTAGACGGAAGTCCTTTATGACCGACCGCAAGCACATTTTCCTGCCCAAAACAGTTCCATAGATTTGGGCTGTGCGGCCGGTCAATTTCTAATGTTAAACGCAGTTCACTTAGAAAAACTACTAAGTCCCATTCGAATGCACGAACGGGCCCCGTTCGTGCAAATAGCACAGTGTAACATGGCGTTCGAATTGTTGAACGCACTTTGACTTTAGCCGAAGCGTCGAAGTGGAGGAGAAGGTAAGGGTCAGCGGTGTTCGTGCATATGTGTAGCCGATTTTAGTTCCATGGATTTACTAGCACACACCGCTGACCACGTTCGACTAAATTAAAATGGCCGCTGCCACGTGTTAGTTTGTCGAATGGCGGCCACTTCGACGACTTCGGCACTTCGGCTGCATCCGAAGTGCCATATAAAAAGTACCAATCCTTCCCCATAGTATTTAAAGGGCCAGAAGTAGTGAAATACACTGGCTGAGTAATGTTTTTAAAGGGCCCAATCTCCCAGGGGCCATAGTCATGCGGAAGGAGGCTGGCAATCAGGCTCCTCCAACGGCCAGGGGAAAAGGGCAGCTTGTCACCTAACAATCCAGTGACAAAAGGAGTTTTGTCACAGTATGGATGAAAGCATTTCTTTACAGTAAGAACAACAAGGATATGGAATTCTCTGCCTGAAGAGGTGGTTTTATCAGAGTCCATACAGATGTTTAAACAGCAATTGGATAAATACTTGCAAAAACATGATATACAGGGATATCATTTTTAATTAGTAGGAGCCTCTGACTTGGTCCACACGTGCTCCTGCAAACCGGCTTGTGCATTTCTGAAGCTGGTCTGAGATCTGTAAGGGAGGGAGGCAGGCACACTCAAGTAGAGCGTGCCTGCCACTTCCATCAGGGGAGCTAACGGAAGTAGGAAGAAATCCTCCCTGGCTGTTGGACTGACAGCCAGGGGGGAGCTCCCCAGTTTATTTATAAAAGTGCTGATTTCTCATAGAAATCAGCACTTTTAGAAATTGGGGTTAAATGTGGATACTCCTCACCCATAAAGCACTTCAGCTTTTGGGGTATGGAATGGTCCCTTTAAAATAAATTGGGGAAGCCCAATTTTCCGAATCAACTTGTAGATCGTGGCAAGTATTTGAAACGTTATCTGAAATTTCCCCAGCAATATTTTCTCTTTGTTATCGGAGCAATTGGAGAGACTAAGCCAGCTAAGCTCTTATCTAATTTGCTCATTGGTCTCCCCTATTTCCTTTTAGTTATACACTTTCTTTACTTTGTGTTTTGACTATAAGTTTGACTACAAGTTTGGAGGTTGGAGTTGTCAGAAGCATGCTCAGGAAAAGGCACTCAGCATTAAGGGTCCGGTCACATTTTCCCAGTTTAGACAATTCAGAAATATAAGTAATTCTTCCGAGATCCACATGTAGTAACACAGTGATGGCAGCATTGTCTGCTTCTGTAGGATCAAGCTCTCTGCTGTTATGCCCAAGTTTCCCCCTGAGCGGCATGGTCTCGCCATTCCCCGTAAGGATCATCTCTGCTTCGATGATTCCGTTAACGTTCCGTCCCCACCTTATGGCGTGCGCATGCAGGCATGCTACGTAGTCGTGCCCCCCAATTGTAAGGAATTTTAATCAAAAAATCATTTAAATAAATGCATGAAGCAATTCTATCTGGACATGACTGGGAGGCTCTTATCACTGATAATATCTCAGAAGAAGAGTGGAGCACCAGCAAGACGGGACTCATCACTGGAGAAAAATGTGAATAAAATGTATTTTTAAGTTTTGTGGGGACAAGTCTGGTATTGATAGGTTTACAAGAAAACTCCAAATGGTTTTTTATACCCGACAACGCTGTTATGTTGTTCTATGCCGAGCTGCATTTACTAGGCTTTAAAGCAGCATTGGTATAGAATGCCATAGCGGCTTTCAGCCCTGGGAGCCAGCGGGTACTCACCTCCTCAAAAACAAACAGTATTATGACATTCACAGTTAAAATTCCAAGCAAAACTAAAATAATAACACATGTAATTTCTCACTCTTTTTTTATTAATATAAATTTATGTTTCATATATAAATATTTGCTGTAAAATAAAAGCCCTTTTTCTCCTAAACAAAGTGGTATATAATAAGTGTGGGTGCACTTAATATGAAAGAGGTAAACTATGGTTGAACAGATATGTAGTCAAATTCCAGGTTTTGTTTACATTTTGTGTTGCTCAAAACATGTACAATTGCCTCCGCCCTTAAGGGGTTAAAATAATCTGTTTGATGATTTGTTTTAGGGATTGATACTTTATTGTAGATAAATAACAGCATAACTGAAAAACATCAAATGCCATTATATATAAATAGTGTTGTCGCGAACCCGAAATTTTCGGTTCGCGAACGGCGAACGCGAACTTCCGCAAATGTTCGCAAACCGCGCGAACCGCCATTGACTTCAAAGGGCAGGCGAATTTTAAAACCAACAGGGACTCTTTCTGGCCACAATAGTGATGGAAAAGTTGTTTCAAGGGGACTAACACCTGGACTGTGGCATGCCAGAGGGGGATCCATGGCAAAACTCCCATGGAAAATTGCACAGTTGATGCAGAGTCTGCTTTTAATCCATAAAGGGCAGAAATCACCTAACATTGACACCTGTCCTCAAAGCCCAGCCCTGATACACACTGACACAGAGCAGCATAGAGACTGTTCCCCCTACATAGGGTCACTTGGCAGATATGGATTGACACCTGTCCTCAAAACCCCTGATACACACTGACACAGAGCAGAATAGGGACTGTTCCCCCTACATAGGGTCACTTGGCAGATATGGATTGACACCTGTCCTCAAAACCCCTGATACACACTGACACAGAGCAGAATAGAGACTGTTCCCTGTCCACAGAGACCATGATACACACTGACACAGAGCAGAATAGGGACTGTTACCCCTACATAGGGTCACTTGGCAGATATGGATTGACACCTGTCCTCAAAACCCCTGATACACACTGACACAGAGCAGAATAGGGACTGTTCCCCCTACATAGGGTCACTTGGCAGATATGGATTGACACCTGTCCTCAAAACCCCTGATACACACTGACACAGAGCAGAATAGGGACTGTTCCCCCTACATAGGGTCACTTGGCAGATATGGATTGACACCTGTCCTCAAAACCCCTGATACACACTGACACAGAGCAGAATAGGGACTGTTCCCCCTACATAGGGTCACTTGGCAGATATGGATTGACACCTGTCCTCAAAACCCCTGATACACACTGACACAGAGCAGAATAGGGACTGTTCCCCCTACATAGGGTCACTTGGCAGATATGGATTGACACCTGTCCTCAAAACCCCTGATACACACTGACACAGAGCAGAATAGGGACTGTTCCCCCTACATAGGGTCACTTGGCAGATATGGATTGACACCTGTCCTCAAAACCCCTGATACACACTGACACAGAGCAGAATAGGGACTGTTCCCTGTCCACAGAGTCCATGATACACACTGACACAGAGCAGAATAGGGACTGTTACCCCTACATAGGGTCACTTGGCAGGTATGGATTGACACCTGTCCTCAAAGCCCATGATACACACTGGGGGGAGCTACTGTCCTCCCCAACCCCTGCGCGGTGGGTGGGGGCCATAAATCACAATGGGGGGACCTACTGTCCTCCCCCCTCGGCCCCCACCCCTGCGCGGTGGGTGGGGGCCATAAATAACCCCACAGTGTTTGGTTCTAATGAGTGCAACGTAAATGGCTGCACAGGAGCTGGCCAACTGGAGAATTAAAAAGAGAAAACATGCACTGGAACTAATCGAGAAAGAGGAAAGACAGCCATACCAGATTCAGATGACAAAGCTGACACACAAGGGGTTAATTGAAATTGATACCGTGCCCGATCAGAACTTGACCCTAGAGGATCTGTCTGATTCTGTGTGGCAGCCTCAGGATTCTCAGCAGGATTACATCTCAGAGAAAAGGGACACAACATCCCAACACAAGAGCCACCTTTTAGATCAGGACTGCCTTATATGCAAAGGGCTGATAAACCCCCCAGGTGATGCTGACTTAAGCCAATGGGTAATTACCAAGAAACCAGAGAAAATATGGAAACACCATATAACTAATGGCAATCAACATTCTTCATGCATTGAAAAGAAGAACAAGAAATTGTATGATCCAGATACTAGACTCACAGATCCAGCAGACTCAAGTGTGTGGAAGGGATTCCTTCACATGTTCTCTATAAAGCAGTTTAAAGTTACAGCCACGCCAGAGTCTGGTTATAGCAGTCATCTTTGCCAGGATTTACCAAAAGTGTTAACATCCGAAGGATGCATTTTGCAAGAGTCTGTTTGGGAATATGTGGATCGTATCTGGCCATAGTGCACCAAGGACATGTGTGTGATCCGACTGAATCAAAGAACGTCAAGTGATGCAGTTTCATATGCTCGGCTGTATTCTTATCTTAATCGGAAGCTGAGATATGCAATCATCAGAAGTCATGGCATGGAGGCGTTCCTAGTGCCTCTACCTGCCGGCCAACCCATCCCTCAAAGATTGCGTCCTTTGGGAGGTCCAGGTTTGGAAGACAACCATCCTATTCTGCTTCTGATCTTGCTTCTTCCAAGCCATCCTTCCTGGACAGCTTATCCCAAAAAATCTTCCAAGAAACATAAAGAAGGTTTGGATATCCCAGATGATATTTTCTCTGACATATTAGCAGATGTTGAACGAGAGGAGAGACAAATGGCCGAGCAAGGGCTCCCTCCTCCAGGTTTCCCAAATTTTGAGCAGTGGTATCAGAATTCTGAGGATACAGGAGAGGAAGTTGGCATGCCTGAGATCATGAATATGCTCCAAAATTTGAGCAATGGCCTTCAGTTCCCAGGAGAATTCTCTGTAATTATAGGAGAGAGTCAGGGTGCTAATATTATGCCACCTCTCCATGTGCCAAATACTGTTCCAGCAGGTCTCGCATATCCATCTTTTCCATTGTATCCAGAAGCAGCCTACCCTGGCTGGCATGGTATGTTGCCCCCTACTCATGCAGTAAATCCATTGTCCATTGACCCAGCCAATCTCTTCTCTTACCCGCTTTCACAAATAATACCACCTTACTTCTTATCCGATCAACATTTTACTGCAGGACCTCAACCTTTTGCATAAATGTTGTAGTTTTGTTATATTTACGTTTTTTTTTTTTTTTAACTGTTATATTTTAGCGAAATATTGAAAAAAATACATGTAATGTGCTGAACATCAAAGCTGAAATTTTAATTTGTCTCAGTAAGTTGAAAGCCATACTTTCTATGGGAGTTTCAAATGTTCAATAATTGTTTTCTGAAGAAAGCATAACTGTCTGTTTTTAGCAAGCAACAACCCCATATTAAGCTGTTTATTCACTGAACATCTATTTGTACTGAATTGAAAACTGAATGACAAAATGTAGGCAGAAAACGAATGATTTGAATATATTCTTCAAATACCAGAATTTTTTAATTTGTTTTTTAGTTCACTACTATTCTGTGTTTAGTAATGTATAAGTGTGCCAGATGTGACAAGTTTACATAGGTTAATTATAGCCACTGTTATATCTGGGCTACAAATACATGCATTTTGGCAAACACCTCAAAGCCCATGTAAGCTTTGTGTTGTTGAATTTCAGTGATTTCTTTTATGTTGCATGTGTACAGTTGTACTGTAAAATGGGTAAAGCATGGGATATGTTTTTACATTTGTATACTAAAAATTTTAATATACGTTGAAAAAAAAAAAAAAAAGGACGCATGAGCCTACAGGCATTGCGCATGAGCGTCCAGTAACGTGGCAAAAAAATTCCCAGCTCCCCAGAGGCTGTCCTAGCACCCCGGTCATACAAATATTAATTAACAGCTTTTTCTTGTTGGAGCAGGCGGTCGAACATTAGGAGTGTTGAATTCCAACGTGTAGGGCTGTCGCAAATCAAGCGCCTCACTGGCATGTTGTTTCGCCGCTGGATATCGGCAAAGTGAGCCATGGCCGTGTAGGAACGCCTGAAATGGCCACACACCTTCCTGGCCTGCTTCAGGACGTCCTGTAAGCCTGTGTACTTATGCACAAAGCGTTGTACGATCAGATTACACACATGTGCCATGCACGGCACGAGTGTCAACTTGCCCAACTTCAATGCCGCTATCAAATTTTTTCCGTTGTCACACACCACTTTGCCGATATCCAGTTGCTGCGGAGTCAGCCACTTTTCCACCTGTGCGTTCAGGGCAGACAGGAGTGCTTGTCCGGTGTGACTCTCTGCTTTCAAGCAAGTCAAACCCAAGACGGCGTGACACTGCCGTATCCGGGATGTGGAATAGTACCTGGGGAGCTGGGGGGGTGCCGTTGATGTGGAGCAAGAAGCAGCGGCACAAAAGGACTCAGCCGAGGAGGTTATGGAAGAGGATGGAGTAGGAGGAGTAGAGG
Source organism: Pelobates fuscus (assembly GCF_036172605.1). NCBI lineage: Eukaryota > Metazoa > Chordata > Amphibia > Anura > Pelobatidae > Pelobates > Pelobates fuscus. The sequence continues at coordinate 73,371,066 of NC_086324.1, forward strand.
AGGTGGCAGCAGGACTGCCTGCAATTCGTGGCGGTGTCACCAACTCCTCTGCAATGCCACGCATTCCTTGCTTGTCAGCCGTCAGCAGGTTTACCCAATGCGCAGTGTAGGTGATATACCTGCCCTGACCATGCTTTGCAGACCAGGTATCAGTGGTCAGATGGACCCTTGCCCCAACACTGTGTGCCAGACATGCCATGACTTCCTTTTGCACAATCGAGTACAAGTTGGGGATTGCCTTTTGTGAAAAGAAATTCCTTCCGGGTACCTTCCACTGCGGTGTCCCAATAGCTACAAATTTTTTGAACGCCTCAGACTCAACCAGATTGTATGGTAAAAGCTGGCGGGCTAATAGTTCGGACAAGCCAGCTGTCAGACGCTGGGCAAGGGGGTGACTTTCTGACATTGGCTTCTTACGCTCAAACATGTCCTTGACAGAAACACAGGACTGTGGGCAGATGAGCGGTAACTGCTCAAGGCGGGAGACGGAGTGGCGGATGGTTCAGAGGGGGCAAGAAGGACAGCAGTGGTTGACGTGGCTGAAGATGCTGGACCAGGAGGAGGATGGCGGCTTAGAGTAGGCGTGCTGCTTGTACTCATGTGTTGATCCCATAGGCGTTTGTGATGTGAGATCATGTGCCTACGCAAAGCAGTTGTACCTAGGTGGGTGTTGGACCTCCCACGACTCAGTTTCCTTTGGCACAGGTTGCAAATGGCATCGCTGTTGTCAGAGGCAGACACACAAAAAAAATGCCACACTGCTGAGCTCTGCAATGACGACATTCTGGTGGTGGACACAGCATGCGTTGATTGGCGTGCTGTCGGGCTGACCCCGGGTGCCGATGCATGCTGTCTGACTGTGCCACTAGCTCCTTGCGACGACCCCCCCCCTGCTTCCAACTCGTCTCCTCCTCCTCTCTGTCTCCCCATCTGAACTTTCGCCCTGTTCTTCTTCTTGCCGAGCGGGCACCCACGTGACATCCATGGACGCATCGTCATCATCAACCGCTTCGCTTGTATCTGACAACTCAGAAAAGGAAGCAGCAGCGGGTACAACATCATCATCATCACACCGTACCTCCATGTGTTTAATGCTGCCTGCCTGAGACATATCCCTGTTATCTACATCCTCTAGCAATAATGGTTGCGCATCACTCATTTCTTCAAACGGGTGTGTGAATAACTCCTCTGACATACCAAGTAAAGCGGCTGTGGTGCTAGTTTTGGTGGTGGCGGCAGGCGGGTGAGTGCTATCTTGAGAGGTGCCTGAAGCTAAGCTGGAGGAGGATGGTGCATCAAGGTTCCGAGCGGAGGCTGTACAAGATTGGGTGTCCTGTGTTAGCCAGTCAACTATGTCCTCAGAACTTTTCAAGTTCAGGGTACGTGGCTTCTGAAAACTGGGCATTATTCTAGGGCAAAAGGGAATCACAGCACCACGACCACGACGGCCCCTGCGGGGTGGCCTGCCTCTGCCTGTCATTTTTTTGGGGATTAGTGGTACTATGCGTGCAAGCTACTGTGAGACCAGATATGATTGGCAATGTGAACTGTAACAGTTCTGCAGAGCACACACTGTAGGCCTAAGACACCCGCTTGAAGACAAGTAACTGCTATTTAATCTATAACAGTGAAAAATAAATTTTGGTTTTAAAAGCACGCTATAGAGACACCAGATATGATTGGCAATGTGCACTGGAACAGTTCTGCAGAGCACACACTGTAGGCCTGAGACACCCGCTTGAAGACAAGTAACTGCTATTTAATCTATAACAGTGAAAAATAAATTTTGGTTTTAAAAGCACGCTATAGAGACACCAGATATGATTGGCAATGTGCACTGGAACAGTTCTGCAGAGCACACACTGTAGGCCTGAGACACCTGCTTGAAGACAAGTAACTGCTATTCAATCTATAACAGTGAAAAACAAATTTTGGTTTTAAAAGCACGCTATAGAGACACCAAATATGATTGGCAACTGTCAAAGCACGCTGGAACAGGTCTACAGAGCACACGCTGAAGTAGGCCTGACACCCAGACGCTTGCAGACAACTAACTGATCTTCTATTACAGTGAAAAAAAATGATTTCTTTAAAATCTAAAGCTTAAGCTATTGTTAAAACAGATATGAGTGGTGGCACTGACTGTGCAAATGGGCAAAGCATCCAACTTGACACAGAAGCTGGCAGGCAGGCAACTGCTCTTCTATTACAGTGAAAACAAATTATTTATTTTAAATCTAAAGCTTAACCAATTGTTAAAACAGATATGAGTGGTGGCACTGGCAAGTGGGCACAGTATCCAATGTGAACCTCACACAGAAGCTGGCAGGCAGGCAACTGCTCTTCTATTACAGTGAAAAAAATTATTGATTTAAAATCAAAAGCTTAACCAATTGTTAAAACAGATATGAGTGGTGGCACTGACTGTGCAAATGGGCAAGGCATCCAACCTGACACAGAAGCTGCCAGGCAGGCAACTGCTCTTCTATTACAGTGAAAAAAAAATTATTTATTTTAAATCTAAAGCTTAACCAATTGTTAAAACAGATATGAGTGGTGGCACTGGGCAAGTGGGCACAGTATCCAATGTGAACCTCACACAGAAGCTGGCAGGCAGGCAACTGCTCTTCTATTACAGTGAAAAAAAATATTTATTTAAAATCTAAAGCTTAACCAATTGTTAAAACAGATATGAGTGGTGGCACTGACTGTGCAAATGGGCAAGGCATCCAACCTGACACAGAAGCTGGCAGGCAGGCAACTGCTCTTCTATTACAGTGAAAACAAATTATTTATTTTAAATCTAAAGCTTAACCAATTGTTAAAACAGATATGAGTGGTGGCACTGGGCAAGTGGGCACAGTATCCAATGTGAACCTCACACAGAAGCTGGCAGGCAGGCAACTGCTCTTCTATTACAGTGAAAAAAAATATTTATTTTAAATGTAAAGCTTAACCTATTGTTAAAACAGATATGAGTGGTGGCACTGGGCAAGTAGGCACAGTATCCAATGTGAACCTCACACAGAAGCTGGCTGGCAGGCACCTGCAATTACATTACACAGGAAAAAAAAAAAAAAGCAGCCTGATGTTATAGCCCTAAAAAGGGCTTTTTGGGGTGCTGTCCTTACAGCAGAGATCAGACGAGTCCTTCAGGATTGTAGTGGACACTGAATACCCTAGCCTAGCTATCAATTTCCCTATGTAATCAGCAGCAGCTAAACTTTCCCTCCTCTCACTAAGCATGCATCTTCCGAATGAATCGAAAATGGATGCTGGGAGGGAGGTTGGAGGGTGTGGAAGGGAGGGAGTGCTGCTGATTGGCTGGAATGTGTCTGCTGACCGAGAGGCACAGGGTCAAAGTTTGCCCAATGATGACGAATAGGGGGCGGATCGAACTGCGCATGTGTCCGCCCACCGCGGCGAACGCGAACACGCTAATTTCGCCGGGAACTGTTCGCCAGCGGACAGTTCGGTACATCACTATATATAAACTATTTACATTTCTAGATAATACTTTTACTAACTGATATACTAGAGTTCCTAAGTTTTATTACATAACTTAGGGGAAACTATTCAATATCATTCCTTTCCATGGAAAAACCCCAAAGATAAATATATATGGTAGTTCTCAAGATATCATATGGTTTCCATGGAATCAAACAAGATCTTGAATAAATTATTACCTTTCAACACATAGAAATTCCTTCTTTAATATAAATTTAACAGAATGAACAAGTATGCAATAAAAATAGATAATTCTTAGGAATAGCTCTGCTTCTTTCATCTCAGATCATAATGCTTCCAAGGAATCAGACAAGATATTTCGCTCAATTTATTCATTCGTGAACTGATTTATTTCCTCCCTAAATTTCTTACAGCCTTAGGGACCAGTTAGTTAAAATAATGTGGGTCATTTGATCACGGTTCTTGTTTATACAGGTTACCCTCAGATAATTACAGTTACTGCAATTCAAGCCTTTGTGTTTGCCCATTTAACACAATCAACATCTGTGCAATAAATACTGAGAATTCTTAGGAATAGTTCCTAGGAAATCCAGGCTTCTTTCATTGTACATTAGTTTTTCCATGTATACACAAATTGTAAATGAAAGGGGTTGCCGTACTATAATTAATACTGTGTTTATATCACTTTATCAATTTTATTAATTTTCTTAAAACAACTTGTACAAACAAATCAAGGTCAAGATTATAATTATTTAAAAAAAGAAACAATTAATCATTGCCTTGTAGTAATTAATTAGAGCCGATACACAAGCATACGTCCCCATTAAAGGTAATAAGCCATTTCTCTGGAAATGACGCACGTCTAAAAAAAACATGTTCATACTCTGCTTACTTTTAATTTAATTTATAGATTTAGCAATTGACTTTAGGATTTAGTTCATTCCAGCATAGGAGATCTGGCAAGGGCCACAGGGGACAAACAGATAGCGTGGAAGGACTTGTAAGCTCTCCCCTATATTCCAGACACAACCATGGTACACTTTGCATTGGATGAGTTTAAACAGAAATACTGTTGCTTGTTGTACAGCTCATTGTAGTGGTTATGGTACAAATAATCTTTAGACATTCTCTTCCCGGTTTTTTTTAAGCTGATTTGCGAAGAAGCAGGACTCTTTTAACACATACAGTTGTGGCCTCGTAAATGCAGAACTGTAAAATTTCACAAGTTTGTATTCTGCGTACACTGATCAGCCACAAACAGGTGAAGTGAATAAAATTGATTATATTGTTACAATGGCACTTGTCAGAGGGTGAGATATATTAGACAGCAAGTGAACAGTCAGGATTTGATGTGTCTGAAGCACGAAAAATGAGCAAGCAAAAAGATCTTAGTGATTTTGACAAGGAACAAATAATGTCAGCTTAATGACTGTGTCAGAAGATCTCCAAAACAGCAAGACTTGTGGGGTGATTCTGCTATGTAGTGATTTCTACCTACCAAATGTGGTGCAAGGAAGGACAACCGGTGAACAGGCATCAGGGCCGTGGTAGCTCAAGGCTTATTGGTGCACATAGGGAGCGAAGGCTTGCCTGTTTGGCCCGATCACACAGAAGAGCTACCGTAGCTCAAATTGCAGAAAAATTTGGAAAACTCTGTAGCCACAGACTGGTCAGAGTACCCTTGGCCTCTAAATCCGACTGAGCATCTGTGGGATGTGCTGGAACAACAAATCCAATCCATGGAGGCCCCACCTCGCACATTATAGGACTTAAAGGATTTGCTGCTAATGTCTTGGTGAAACATACCACAGGACACATTCAGAGGGCTTGTAGAGTCCATGTCTTGAAATTTCAGAACTGCTTTGGCAGCACGAGGGGACCTACACAATATTAGACAGGTCGTTTTAATGTTGTGGTTGTTCAGTGTAAGTGCACATGAAAATGGTCAATTTTGTACTTTGTACCATTTCTTGCAGTTTGTACTAAATTGTGTTACTTTTTTAGAATGATTACTTTGTTGTTTGTTGTTATCAGTAATATATCTGTTTTAATTTCTAATTTTTTTTTTATCTTCAATTTTCTCTTTTTCCTATATAATAATCTTTGTATTATACCTCCATAGAATATATGCACTGATTGGCCTTCGCTTAATATGACAGAACACAAAAGTTACTACTGCACAGAAGGTGGATTTGACTAAGAACGAGTGGTTGAATGCAATGGTTGTAATGTAAAGATGGCCGCCGCTAGAGTCTGAACAAGGTTTGACTCGCGGTGGCCATCTTTGAATGAAAGGAGGGGAGTTTTGAATGAAAGGAGGGGAGAAGTCTGCTGAGTGGACTAATGGGGCTTATGACATAGCCTCTTCAAGTGAAAACAAGGCTTACACAATCTATTTCCGAAACGTGGAAAGCACTTCGGACCCATTTGGCCACAGAAAGACGTGATTAATAATTCATTATACGGATATATAAACACTAGGACACAAGTGGCTTTATTACTGATTGAGGAAGCCTGAATAGGTGAAACACTTTTTGGACAAGCCCCATTTATTGTTTTATTGTGATTTTATATTTTTTATCTTTATTTGTCTAATAAATTGGAATTTTCCTTAATTTGGAGATTTCCTGTATATCTTTGGAGGGTAACACCACCCCAATAAATAGGTGTTCACTTTCAAATGAAGCCTATATTAAAAGGCCTTTTTACATGTGAGTGTATTTCAAATTTGATTTCTGGTCTTAAAGACATATTACACTATTTCTGCACTTTTCATGTTTTAGATATCAACTCCAAGTTCATTGGAAGAAAGCCTCTGAAAGTAGGGTGGGAGTCCCCTGATCTTAAAAAGTCCATATGCTTTCAAGATTGAGACATTATTAAAGGCTCCCCACTTGCGAGTTGGTAATTCTACCATCACCTCTATTGGTATTTATCTTTAACTTTGAATATCAGATTGTCTGCACTATGAAATGTATGTTTTTAATTTTTAGGTCTTTTACTTGCCATCAAAAACTGGAAAGTATCAACCTGTAATCATCTTTTTGTTTCACCTATTGTAAATCACTGTTTGAATTGGACTTGAAAAATTCACTGTTTTTTTTTTCATATGCTATTTTTAATGCACTAATTTGAATCAGAGACTTGGCATACATTAGACCAAGCATGTCAAACTCGTGGCCCACGGGTCGCATGCAGTCCACAATGGACATCTTTGCGGCCCGGCGAGCCACGAGTGCATGCTTAGTGTTAAAGCCGAGTAGGCACCTGCTTTCTCCACATTGCAGGTGCCTACTCTGCTAAAAGTTACCCGGCCAGGGAGGAGAGGAAGGTGGATGCAGCGAGGGAGCTCAGTCTTCCTGCTCCATCGCGCGTGCCGTCTGTAGTGATGCCGGGTGCTGGAATATGACGTCATATTCCAGCACCCGGCATCACTAAACTGCGTGCGAGGGAGCAGTGAAGAGCAGGAAGGAGATCTCCAAATAGAAGAGGGCCCACACCAGCTCCCAAAGGTAGGGAGCAATAAATGAAATGATGTGAGTGCAAGAATGTGTAAATGTGTGTGTGTCTGTCATTGTGTGTGTCTGTCTGTGAGTGTGTGTGTGTGTGTGTCTGTCAGTGATTTAGTAAATTTAACCCCTTAAGGACTGAGGACGGTTCAGGACCGTCATCGGCATTTTTGCGTTGCCGACCGATGACGGTCCTGAACCGTCCTAACTTTAAGATGTACTTACCCGATCGCCGTCGTTCCCCCGGCGGCGATCGGCGGTGCTCCCGTTGTGGGGAGACTGCCTGCAGCCCAGACAGTCTCCCCATGGCGGATTAGGACCCCTGGGGCCATGTGATCGCTCAATAGAGCGATCACATGGTCACAATAGGTGTCCATGTTTCTGCCTGCAGGGGGACTGTCTGTGCTGACAGGAAGTCTCCCTGCTAGTGTAAAAATGTTAATAATAAAAAAAATTATATATATATATGTGTGTATATATATATATGATATATAGACATATATTATATGTATATAACATATATATATATGATATATATAATATACTATGTGTATTTTTATATTAATATGTACATATATTAATATAAAAATACACTTATAATTTAATTACACATGTATATATATAATATATAATAACTATATATATTGTATATATATATTATTATAAAATACAAATAATAAGTAATGAAATTATATTTCAATTTCACTATATGAAATTTTATTCTAACTGTATTTTGATATTAAAATATATACATTTATATCAAAATACACTTAGAATGAAATTGTATATATATATCTATGTATATATAAATAAATAAAAATAATATGAAATATGCATTTGTTTATACACAAAATTACATAATTATATAAATTATATAAATATATACGTAGACTTCAAATATATAAATGTGCATATATATTTAAATTCTCCGTGCGTATTTATGTAATATTTGTACATAATTAAATAATTTTATTAATTGCAATTTGAGGGACCTGCCTGCCAACCCAGGCCGAAATTGCAGAGAATTTAATTTGCTAGCACTGTATTTTACCCTGTAACTTTCTAAGACACCCTAAAACATGTACATGGGGGGTACCGTTTTACTCGGGAGACTTTGCTGAACACAAATATTAGTGATTCCAAACAGTAAAACCTATCACAGTAATGATATTGTCAGTGAAAGTGACTTTTTTCTAATTTTTTACACACAAACAGCACTTTTACTGATGATATAATTGTTGTGATACGTTTTCCTGTTTTGAAACACTAATATTTGTGTTCAGCAAAGTCTCCCGAGTTTAACAGTACCCCATGTACAGATTTTATAGCGTTTTTGAAAGTTACAGGGTCAAATATATGGGTCAAATATTTTTACATTGAAAATGGCCAGGTTGGTTACGTTGCCTTTGAGAGCGTATGGTAGCCCAGGAATGAGAATTACCCCCATGATGGCATACCATTTGCAAAAGAAGACAACCCAAGGTATTGCAAATGGGGTATGTCCAGTCTTTTTTTGTAGCCACATCGTCACAAACACTGGCCAAAATTAGCATTCAATTTAGTTTTTTACTTTTTCACACACAAACAAATATGAATGCTAACTTTGGCCAGTGTTTGTGACTAGGTGGCTACTAAAAAAGACTGGACATACCCCATATTGAATACCCTGGGTTGTCTACTTTAAAAAAATATGTACACGTGGGGTGTTATTCAGAGAATTTTGACAGATATTAGTGTTACAATGTCACTATTGATAAATTTGAAAAAATGTATGTTTTGAAACCACAATATCCTACTTGTACCTATAGCCCTATAACTTGCAAAAAAAGCATGTAAACACTGGATATTTTAAAACTCAGGACAAAATTTCGAATCTATTTAGCAGTTTTTTTATTCCCTTTTGTAGATGAGTAAAAGATTTTTCAAGTAAAAGTCAAAAAAACATGTATTTTTTTCATCATATTTTTTTTTAATTAAATTACATGAGATTATATAAATAATGGTATGTAAAGAAAGCCTTTTTTGTCCTGAAAAAAAAACAACAACATATAATTTGTATAGGAACAGTAAATGAGAGAGCGGAAAATTACAGCTAAACACAAACACCACAAAAGTGTAAAAAGAGGCCTGGTCGCAAATGTACAACATCGCAAAAAAAGTCCAGTCCTTAAGGGGTTAATCTAAATGTCATGACATCAGCATCTGTTCAAACAAAAAAACTGAACTCTGAACAATGCCTGTATTCCCTTAGGGTTAAAATAATCCAGAAATAATTTACTAGTAAAGAAATCCTTTTAGTTTTTACCTACAGACTTGTTACTGAATCAGAATAAAGTAAAACTGAGAGAGTTGTTTACTGCTGGTCAAACCTACAGCAACAGCAAGTAAATCTCATTGAATTTGGTTCCTTCATTAAGAAATTCACTGTAAACAACTAACTAAAACCACATGCAGAAGTCAGCACTCGGAGTTGTGTGCTCATGCCTTAGGCCCATCCAAAAATAGAAGCAAATGTAACTTTTAGACAACAAATATTTCTACTTTATATCACAACTTTTCAAGCAGCCAGGTATATTTGGTGTTAGGAATAGTTTTATTTTGTTTAGATATTTACTAGCAAGTAGTTTGAAGGTAAATAAAACCAAATTGCACGTATCCAAACTAAATTTGCCAAGAATCGTGACAAGTCAACAAAACAGCAATGTTTGAAATTCATTGATTAAAGGTACACTCCATACACTAATACAACTCTAGTGTATTTGATATTTTTCTTTGCCTCATTAATGTGCAGTATTTTTTGCATGTACAAATCTTTATATTTTTTTGCACAAAAAAAAAGTTTAGCAAAATACTACCCCATAAGTCTTTAGATAGTTTTTAGAGAGTTGAAGGAATATGCTGCAGAGGAATGATTATTGAAATCGGCTACAAAAGTGGTGGCAACCAAAAATGTTACATTCGTCTTGCAGCCCTGACCCATAGAGGTGGCACAAGGTGAGAGTTGAGACTATGGGCACTGTATTATGGAATGCATACTGAGAAGGTGAGAGTATGATGAAATACATTACTGGTTGCCAGAACTTTGAAGTTGAAACACATATCAAGGACAGGTAAGCATCACTAGTGATAGGGCTCCCTTAACAATGGTTGTTTTGAGTGCTAGCGATGCCACATACATGGACTAATGACAGGTGGGAACCAGGTACGCCAGGTGAATAGCAGCCTTGACACTAATATTGGGAAATATTGTAACGGTATGGTTGAGAAATAATCAGTTCTAAATTACATTAGAACCATGACTGCCTCGATACAGCATCTTTTTCTGACCAAAATTATGTGTAATATGTGAGCATGCTATGTATGAACAATAGTGTTAAATTTTTTTTGTTTTTATTAAGAGAATTTAGAGACTGTGTTGTCCGCGTCTGACCTTTATTATTTTGATAAGGGATTTTCACATATTTGTCAGTGGCCCACAAACACAAATTCCTCCTTTTCAAGAAAAGTGTTTTTTTTTTAAAAAGGTCAGTTTAAACGTCAAGGTTTTAAAGGTCCTTAACAAATAAAATGTGGTTGGCCTATTTGTAACACAAGGAATGATGTTACTATATTCTAAACACTAATAATAAATAGTGATGTCGCAAACACGACATTTTCGGTTTGCGAACGGCGAACGGGAACTTCCGCAAACGTTCGCGAACCGGCAAACCGGGCGAACCACCATTGACTTCAATGGGCAGGCGAATTTTAAAACTCACAGGGACTGTTTCTGGCCACAAAAGTGATGGAAAAGTTGTTTCAAGGGGACTAACACCTTGACTGTGGCATGCCGGAGGGGGATCCATGGCAAAACTCCCATGGAAAATTGTAGATTATACTAGCTTTAGTGTAACTATAATCTTAATTTTATTAATGACAGGAGGCGAATATTTGCTTAAGTCTCTCTTTACTAGAACTCCACAGCAGCACATTAACAGAGAGATAAACACCAAAGACAAAAACATAAGGTATCTATATAAGGCTCCTCCTAAGCCACCATTTCCTCTTTCACGCTGCGACAACGTAACGTACACAACAATGACAATAACTAAATAAAGAAAAATTCACAACATAACGATGAATGTGATCTGGAAAAACTTCGGATAATGGATGAACTTGATCTTTATCCCGCCAAACGGCCGATCCTATGAACTGAAGTCGAACCATTAAACTGAAACGAAATAAACAGAATCGAAAACACTGATTAGTGAACGAAATGTACTGATAAAACATAAATCCCACGATCCAGTACTGATAGAATAAAGACACGAAATCCATACTAATGACCGTCAATACAGTATAACATGCACTTCCCACAACATCACCCCAGACTAACCAACCTAGCCCAGATAATCAGACAAATCAACAGAAATACAATCAATGCAATCCATCCAAAACAAGGGGGGGGGAAGAAATCAAATTGGGTGGGAAATATTCGCCTCCTGTCATTAATAAAATTAAGATTATAGTTACACTAAAGCTAGTATAATCTACAATTTTATAGCATGACAGGAGGCTTCATATTTGCAGTTTTAACGCTCAGACAGCAAAGCAAAAGAAGCATGTTCCGACGGTCTAAAGTAAAATAGGCGAAAAAACTCTACACGGGACCCGTCCGCCGAACGCAAAATGTCCTGAAGGGAAGCGCTCGCCAAAAAAGCTCCGGAAGCTGCGGCGCCCCTAACCAAAAGCGCTCCGAAGGTCGCATCCACGCCCGCCAGAGCCAAAAGACATCTTATCCATCGCGCCAGTGCCTTCGCTACACGAAGCTTAGGCGAGTCCTAGAAGTAAGGGCATGATACAACCGTCGAATCCGACTTGGTACGTCTAAGCACCTTGACGGAGACCCCCTCTGGAGAAAAACGAGAAAGCGCCGACATCGAAGGCCCGGACATCCGAAACACATCTGAACAAGACCAGACACAAGAGGGCAAATTTCGCTGAAAGCTGGCGAAGAGAAAGGTCCTGGTTATCAGGCCAATTCCGAAAGAACGCCAAAACCAAACGCACGTCCCAGAGGGAAGAATACTTGGGCGCCGGAGGGCGCACCAGTCTCATTCCACGCAGGAGCCTGCAGACTAGCGGATCCTGGCCGATGGGGAAAAACCCGAAGCGGGACAAGTGCCGTCGAGATAGCTGATCTAACCACGATAACCAAGCGATATGACCGACCCAGGTCAAAGACAAGAGACAAGAAATTCAGCACGCTAGATACAGGGCCCGTAAAGGGATCGGTATCCCGTTCCAAGCACCAGCGAAACCAGGAGCTCCATGTTGAGAGATAACACCTCTAGTGCTCGAAACCGAGTGGTTGATGTATTGCACCGCCGAACCATTGTCCATCCGAAGGAGCACGCATCAGTCCGACAGATGCTTCGCCAGGCTCCGAATTGCCAACGAACCTGCAATCAACCCCAGGCAATTGATGCGGGATTCCGATCTATTGTCTGACCACGGGCCCCCCGTGGACCTCGTCGTGCACGAGGCACCCCAGTCCCAAAGACTCGGATCCGACTCCTACACGAGATCCAGGGTCATCCCGAATATCGCCTTGCTGTTCCAGGCGGATATATGCGGGAGGCACCAGCTCAATCCGGCCTGCACGTCCGAGGCCAAGGAGATCATCTGGTCCTAAGAGGGTCTCTTGCGTAGAGAGTGCGCCTTCAGCCGCTGCATGGCCCTGTAATGTAGTGGGCCCGGGTAGAACGCCTGTATCGAGGCCAAGAGGAGACCCACCACGCGAGCCAACCTCCGGAGGGGAGTTCGGTCTTGTCGAAAACACGTCTGATCTCCTTCCGAATGGTCGTTATCTTCGCCACAGGCAGGCGGAGAATGCCGTCTTGCGCAACGACTACGAAACCCAAGAATTCCACCGTCTGCGCAGGCTCCAAGGCCGATTTCTTCAGAATGACCACGAACCCCCGGCATTCCAACAAGGAAAACGCAGAGCGCGTCCGAAATCTGAGCCCGGCGGGGTCCTCGCAGAGATAAGCAAGTCGTCCAGATAGACGATGCAGCTTACGGCCTCTGCTCTGAATTGGGTGACCACCGGTTTCAGGAGCTTGGTGAAGCACCAAGGGGCCGAGCTGAGGCCGAAGGGGAGGCATGGGAATTGGTACGGAGAGTCTCTCCATACGAATCAGAGGGGACTGCGACAGGCCCCGTTCACCGGGATGGAGAGGTAAGCGTCTTCTAGGTCCAGTCTCGCGACCCAGTCTACTGGCCAGAGAAGGCATCGAAGAAGGTGAATGCCCTCCATCTCGAAGTGGTTGTATACCACGAAGGCGTTCATTTCTCCTAAATTGATCACTGGACGGAATTCTACAGACTTCTCCCTTACCAGGAGAAAATCGAGCTGACGAAACCCCCCAAATCCGGGGCCTGTAGGACCGCGCCTTTGGCTAGCGTTGCTCGAACTTCCACCTCCAACAAGGGCTGTTGGCCTCTTGTGATGACGGGGATCCTCGGGCGTCCAACCTGTGTAGGGGAAGAGTGGAAGTCTGTGACATAACTCCGCACTGTCCCAAGGACCCATACGTCTGAAGGTAACTGTGGGCGGAAGACCCTCCCGATCGAAGACTTCGCTTTATCCCGGGAGGTAAACAGAATAACCTGTTTCTGCAGTTCCTCAACGAAAGGCTCCCTGAACAGCAGACCTTTAGCCAGGGGACCCACATCTTCGGCTCCCAAATCCGACAGCTTGTTGTCCATATGGAAGAGTGCCGTCTTCCTGGGTTCCGTGCAAAGGGCCACAGTGGCATTGCCCAGCAGGCAAATTGAACGAAGTGCCCAGTCCCTCATGGTGGCTGGGTCCACAGCCCTACCTTCTGTGAAGGCCTCGTCTGTTAGGGCCAACATCCGGGGTAACCGCCACCCTGTCCGGCAGTACCGGTCTGGGGCATTCCGCCCGCAGCTTCTTGCAGGCCTCACTTCCAAGGGGTCTACGGACCCAGTAGCGCACAAATTGTGCCAAGTGACTAGTCCGAGGACCTGGGGCGTCGGATAGATTGAGGCTCTAACAGAGGTTCTCCAGTAGTGCCCAAAAGGGTATCGTCCCCCAACATTGTCGTGGGGGCCCTAGTCGGTGGCGCGTCTTCCTCTTCCCAGCGTCCACCGGGACCCTCGCCAAGGTCCGCAACCCAAACATCTTCTCCATCTGAGGGAGGCTGGTCTGCCCGCCACACATCCAGCACGGCCAAGGTGGGGGGGGGGGGTAAGGAGGCCTCCTCCCCTGCGCCCGATAGGCGGTGGCGCCTGGCCGGCGAGGTTGTCAACCTCAAACCACGTCACTTCGCCGGAGTCTTGCCCATCCGGGAGCGTGGTTCAGGGTCTTCACCCTTTCAATAGCGCGTTCGCGCACTTGCCTGCTCTCGCACCTGAGAGTCTGACTCATCCGAGTCTTCTGCCAACTGAGGGGTTCCACACACACCCCTGTCCGTATGTGGTTGAGGGAGGGCCCTAGCCAGGGCTTTTTCAACAGATGCGGTCACAGCCGCATTAAGTAAAGCCTGCAAATTCTGCTCCTGTGCAGAGACGTCCATAAAGTCTGAGTCTATGATACTTGATACCTACGAAGCTAGAAAACAGGTATCATTAGCAGGCAAAAGGGGCAGCACCCCTAGTGTTGGCAGAGGCAAGTAATAATGCATGCAGGCTCAACAAACCGTTATCCAGGGTATGGAGCCACCAGTCCAATAGCATGCATAGTATGGCACAGACAAAGCAGGCCAATCATGGGGCACAGACAAAGCAGGCCAATCATGGGGCACAGACAAAGCAGGCCAATCAAGGGGCACAGACAAAGCAGGCCAATTATAAAGGCACAGACAAGGCAGGCCAGTATAAGGGTACGGGCGGTACCGACCCAGAGGTATAATGCAGGCGGAAACCTAGATCCTTTTAGACATGTAGTAGAATCTTGACTATTAGGGTGCAGGGTAGAGACGAAGCTGGGTCCTTATAGGCAAGGTTCTTCAAGATAGCGAAAGACTTTAGTTTTTATATGGTTGTGCCTAATCCATTAGGCCACAAAATACGAGTGCCATGCTCAACCACCCAGATGGGGCCTGAACCCACAATCCCTGGCTTTTGACGCCAGTGCTACCTCCATCAGGCAACCGAGGCTTGATTAGAGCAGTCCTAGTTCAATAAGTGGGTAAGGACACCAGGCAGGGACACCTGCAGGAGGCACGCAGTGCCATGTGGAAGTCAGGAGAACCAGTAAACTGTAAAACCATGTCCATAGAAAAACATGCAGGGCAAGCACACATGCAAAGAATCGAAAACTAAAGTCTATTGCTTAGTTACTTGGGAAGGTGAGGGGGATTGAATCTGCGACCCTCATATATGGGGCATAATTTATGATGCAAGGGCTCACAGAGCTGCCTCACATGGACAGAAAAGAAAGCTGTCACCAAAAAATACGCACCCCCAAACAGCCCAGGAGATGGGGAAACACACCGGACCAGCTAGTCACTGTACCTTTAATAAGGCAGTGACGCGCGCATCTAACACAGTGGAGAGCCGCGCACCCACTGCCCGACCACGCGGTCGCGGGGAAGGTGACCGGGAGCGGAGGCTCCCGCGGCAAATGAGTAGATCCCTGCTCCGTCCCCACTCTGATAACAGTGTTAGCGAGTGAGCGGGGACGCGGGCAGGGTAAAGAACAAAACGGGGATTCCCGCTCGGCGGACGAAGCCGGCGGGCGGGAATCAAAGGCAACACACGAGGGACCGCAGGAGTCTTTCTCCACGGTCCCGGCGGTCGGCACGGGGAGCGGTCGGAAGACCGCTTCTCGGCGACCACCACGGCCAATAAGCCAGAGGAAACAGAACAAACAATAAAGCCAACAGGGTAAAACAAAACTCCCAAGGAGAAAACAGGCACAAAGAAATAAACACATGGCAAACTACCAGTAATCTGTATAACTAAACACATGGCAAACTACCAGTAATCTGTATAACTAAACACATGGCAAACTACCAGTAATCTGTATAACTAAACACATGGCAAACTGTCAGAAATCTGTATAACTAAACACATGGCAAACTACCAGTAATCTGTATAACTAAACACATGGCAAACTGTTAGTAATCTGTATAACTAAACACATGGCAAACTGTCAGTAATCTGTATAACTAAACACATGGCAAACTGTCAGTAATCTGTATAACTAAACACATGGCAAACTGTCAGTAATCTGTATAACTAAACACATGGCAAACTGTCAGTAATCTGTATAACTAAACACATGGCAAACTGTCAGTAATCTGTATAACTAAACACATGGCAAACTGTCAGTAATCTGTATAACTAAACACATGGCAAACTGTCAGTAATCTGTATAACTAAACACATGGCAAACTGTCAGTAATCTGTATAACTAAACACATGGCAAACTGTCAGTAATCTGTATAACTAAACACATGGCAAACTGTCAGTAATCTGTATAAATAAACACATGGCAAACTACCAATAATCTGTATAAATAAACACATGGCAAACTGTCAGTTATCTGTATAAATAAACACATGGCAAACTGTCAGTTATCTGTATAAATAAACACATGAAAAAAACCTATCAGTATTGTAAAGGAAACATTCACCAAAGATAATAAAAGAGCCAGAAAGGCACATAAATCTCACAACCAAGCATAGTTCATAACAATCATAAATAAATCACACTAAATCCCAAAGCCACCCACAAGAAGCAGGAGGCAGAGGTACTCTGACCTGTACTGATGCAGAGCAGCAAAGAAAGAGGAAATGGTGGCTTAGGAGGAGCCTTATATAGATACCTTATGTTTTTGTCTTTGGTGTTTATTTCTCTGTTAATGTGCTGCTGTGGAGTTCTAGTAAAGAGAGACTTAAGCAAATATGAAGCCTCCTGTCATGCTATAAAATTACACAGTTGATGCAGAGTCTGCTTTTAATCCATAAAGGGCAGAAATCACCTAACATTCCTAAATCGCAATGGATATGGATTGACACCTGACATATGACATTTTGACACCTTGACATATGGATTGACACCTTGACATATGGATTGACACCTGTCCTCGGAGACCCTGATACACACTGACACAGAGCAGAATAGGGACTGTTCCCCTTGCATAGGGTCACTTGGCAGGTATGGATTGACACCTGTCCTCAAAGCCCCTGATACACACTGACACAGAGCAGAATAGAGACTGTTCCCCATCCTCAGAGACCATGACACGCACTGACACAGAGCAGAATAGAGACTGTTCCCCCTACATAGGGTCACTTGGCAGATATGGATTGACACCTGTCCTCAAAGCCCCTGATACACACTGACACAGAGCAGAATAGAGACTGTTCCCTGTCCTCAGAGATCACGATACTCACTGACACAGAGCAGAATAGAGACTGTTCCCCTTACATAGGGTCACGTGGCAGATAAGGATTGACACCTGTCCTCAGAGACCATGATACACACTGACACAGAGCAGAATAGAGACTGTTTCCCCTACATAGGGTCACTTCGCAGATATGGATTGACACCTGTCCTCAGAGACCATGATACACACTGACACAGAGCAGAAAAGAGACTGTTCCCCCTACATAGGGTCACTTGGCAGTTATGGATTGACACCTATCCTAAGGATCCCTGATACACACTGACACAGAGCACAATAGAGACTGTTCCCCCTACATAGGGTCACTTGGCAGGTATGGATTGACACCTGTCCTCAAAGCACTGATACACACTGACACAGAGCAGAATAGAGACTGTTCCCCGTCCTCAGAGACCATGATACACACTGACACAGAGCAGAATAGAGACCGGGGGTCTAGTAGCGTGGACACCCAGCACAGGTCGTTCTCCTTCAGCCTTTTTATACGAGGGTCCCTCAACAGGCACGACAGCATGAAAGACCACATTTGCACAAGGTTGGATGCCGAGCTACTCATTTCCCATTCCTCCTCCTCACACAGAGCAGAATAGGGACTGTTCCCCCTACATAGGGTCACTTGGCAGGTATGGATTGACACCTGTCCTCAAAGCCCCTGATACACACTGACACAGAGCAGAATAGGGACTGTTCCCCCTACATAGTGTCACTTGGCAGATATGGATTGACACCTGTCCTTAAAGCCCCTGATACACACTGACAAAGAGCAGAATAGAGACTGTTCCACCTACATAGGGTCACTTGGCAGATTTGGATTGACACCTGTCCTCAAAGCCCCTGATACACACTGACACAGAGCAGAATAGAGACTGTTCCCCGTCCTCAGAGACCATGATACACACTGACACAGAGCAGAATAGAGACCGGGGGTCTAGTAGCGTGGACACCCAGCACAGGTCGTTCTCCTGCAGCCTTTTTATACAAGGGTTCCTCAACAGGCACGACAGCATGAAAGACCACATTTGCACAAGGTTGGATGCCGAGCTACTCATTTCCCGTTACTTCTCCTCACACAGAGCATAATAGAGACTGTTCCCTGTCCTCAGAGCCCCTGATACACCCTGACACAGAGCAGAATAGAGACTGTTCCCCCTACATAGGGTCACTTGGCAGGTATGGATTGACACCTGTCCTCAAAGCCCCTGATACACACTGACACAGAGCAGAATAGGGACTGTTCCCCCTACATAGGGTCACTTGGCAGATACGGATTGACACCTGTCCTAAGGATCCCTGTATTGGGGAACATTGTCGCCCAAACTAATTTATATGCCCATCAATTCCGAGCTACAAATCCGGACTCTTTTTTGGCAAAGATACACACTGTGCCAGAATTTAAAAGATTCTGGGCATTGACTATGCTGATGGGCATCATAAAGAAGCCCTCCATCCGCTCCTACTGGAGCAGTAGCCCCATCTGCTCTACCCCCATTTACTCCCAATGTATGTCGAGGAAGAGGTATGAAATGATTCTGCATTTCATGTGTTATGGTACTTTTTGAAAGTAAACCGAAATGTTCAAATGTCTATCTGTTCCTGTCCAAATCAATAAAATTAAATTGCGTATATACGCTGAAGTAATTAAGTCTGACACACGAGGTTCAGGTTAAAATAACTTCGAGAAAGTTTATTGGCAAGTCCAGAAAAAGCGGGCGCGCAGGCCCTTTTAAGAGGCATTTTGCGTCATCATTGATTATTAGAATATCAGCAAATAAACACCATCAATTGGATTAATTGTTAAGTGTCGGTGTTAGTGTCTTACCTATTGGTTCAAAAATAAGAAAGGCTAGTCCCGTGCCCACCCATCAGAGGTGGGATTATTCTGGACACGGGTGGGGATAAGGGGGTCCTAAACGTCATTTTACACGGTCAATGATATCAGGCTTCATGTCCAGGTGCAAGGTCTCTTATGAATAGAACATTTCATTACTACTGTGTTCTGTGGCCTTCAAACTATACTATCTTACAAATTCTAAGGAGTAGCCGGCAAGTCTTAAGGAGTAACCAGCACCTCCTGGTATTTGTCCTTGTAGGAAAACACAGTCTTTGTCTACTGTACTAATTGGGTTGAGAAGTTCAGTCACGTAATGTAGTTTTAAAATGAACAAGTTAAGTCATGAGGACAAAATGGAGGATTGAAGAAGTCAGGTTAGGGGGACAAAATGGAGGAGGAAGTCACAGTATAAGGTTAAAATGGAGTTAGTACAATAATTCAATACAAGTACAATAGTAATTTTTAATAATTCCACATCATCATGCACTTCAGCGACAACAGCCTGTGTCCCCCTAGGGAGCATCCCCAGTTTGACAGGCTGTATAAAATCTGCCCCCTGATTACCCACTTTGCTGCCACGTTTTTGATGAGGCTTATACACCTGGAAGGAATATATGCGTGGATGAATCCCTGATGATGAAGTATAAGGGAAGGCTGGGATTCAAGCAGTATGTTCCTTCCAAGCACTCTAGGTATGGTGTAAAGATGTATAAGCTCTGTGATAGCGAGACTGGGTATACTGAGGCATTCCGGGTATACGAGGGAAAGGATAGCCACCTTGACCCTCCAGGTTGCCCAGAACATATGGGAACCAGTGGCAAGATTGTCTGGGACCTGATATTCCCCCTGATGAACAAAGGGTACCACTTGTATACTGACAATTTTTATACAAGTGTCCCTTTGTTCAAGCTACTGTACTGTTTTGATACAGTAGCTTGCGGCCCAATTAAAAAGAACAGCACAGGTTTCCCAGGACAACTTGCACGCACCCGGCTACGAAGGGGAAAGACCTCAGCTCTGCGCCAAAAGGAGCAGTTGGCAGTTAAGTACAGAGACAAGAAGGACGTCCTGTAATCCTGTGTACTAATGCACAAAGCGTTGTACGATCAGATTACACACATGTGCCATGCACGGCACATGTGTAAACTTGCCCAACTTCAATGCCGCCAACAAATTTGTTCCGTTGTCACAAACCACTTTGCTGATCTCCAGTTGCTGCGGAGTCAGCCACTTTTCCACCTGTGCGTTCAGGGCGGACAGGAGTGCTTGTCCGGTGTGACTCTCTGCTTTCAAGCAAGTCAAACACAAGACGGCGTGACACTGCCGTATCCGGGATGTGGAATAGTACCTGGAGAGCTAGGCGGTGCCGTTGATGTGGAGCAAGACGCAGCAGCAGAAGAGGACTCAGCCGAGGAGGTTATGGAAGAGGATGGAGTAGGAGGAGTAGAGGAGGTGGCAGCAGGCCTGCCTGCAAGTCGTGGCGGTGTCACCAACTCCTCTGCAGAGCCACGCATTCCATGCTTGGCAGCCGTCAACAGGTTTACCCAATGCGCAATGTAGGTGATATACCTGCCCTGACCATGCTTTGCAGACCAGGTATCAGTGGTCAGATGGACCCTTGCCCCAACACTGTGTGCCAGACATGCCATTACTTCCTTTTGCACAATCGAGTACAGGTTGAGGATTGCCTTTTGTGAAAAGAAATTTCGGCCGGGTACCTTCCACTGCGGTGTCCCAATAGCTACAAATTTTTTGAACGCCTCAGACTCCACCAGCTTGTATGGTAAAAGCTGGCGGGCTAATAGTACAGACAAGCCAGCTGTCAGGCGCCGGGCAAGGGGGTGACTTTCTGACATTGGCTTCTTACGCTCAAACATGTCCTTGATAGACACCTGACTGTGGGCAGATGAGCAGGCCTGACACACAGACGCTTGGAGACAACTAACTGCTATACAATCTATAACAGTGAAAAAAGTTTTTGGGTTTTTAAATGCAAGCTATTGGGACACCAGATATAAGTGGCACTGTGAACTGGCAAAGGTTGGCAGTGTACACGTTGTAGCCCTGACACACAGACGCTTGGAGACAACTAACTGCTATTCAATCTATAACAGTGAAAAAGTTTTTTGGTTTTAAATGCACGCTATTGTGACACCAGATATGAGTGGCAGAGTACACTGGCAGAGGTCTGCAGAGCACACGCTGAAGGCCTGACACACCCGCTTTAAGGACACTGACTGCTATTAGCTTACACTGGAAAACTTTTTTTATTTGCAAAAGCACGCTATAGAGACACCAGATATGAGTGGCAACTGTGAAAGTACACTGGCAGGGGTCTGCAGGGCACACGCTGAAGGAAGGCCTGACACACCCGCTTTAAGGACACTGACTGCTATTAGCTTACACTGGAAAACTTTTCTTCTTTGTAAAAGCACGCTATAGAGACACCAGATATGAGTGGCAACTGCAACTGTCAGGGCACACGCTGAAGGAAGGCCTGACACACCCGCTTTAAGGACACTGACTGCTATTAGCTTACACTGGAAAACTTTTTTTCTTTGCAAAAGCACGCTATAGAGACACCAGATATGAGTGACAACTGTGGAAGTACACTGGCAGGGGTCTGCAGGGCACACGCTGAAGGAAGGCCTGACACACCCGCTTTAAGGACACTGACTGCTATTAGCTTAGACTGGAAAACTTTTCTTCTTTGTAAAAGCATGCTATAGAGACACCAGATATGAGTGGCAACTGTCAAAGTACACTGGCAGGGGTCTAATAGTACAGACAAGCCAGCTGTCAGGCGCCGGGCAAGGGGGTGACTTTCTGACATTGGCTTCTTACGCTCAAACATGTCCTTGATAGACACCTGACTGTGGGCAGATGAGCAGGCCTGACACACAGACGCTTGGAGACAACTAACTGCTATACAATCTATAACAGTGAAAAAAGTTTTTGGGTTTTTAAATGCAAGCTATTGGGACACCAGATATAAGTGGCACTGTGAACTGGCAAAGGTTGGCAGTGTACACGTTGTAGCCCTGACACACAGACGCTTGGAGACAACTAACTGCTATTCAATCTATAACAGTGAAAAAGTTTTTTGGTTTTAAATGCACGCTATTGTGACACCAGATATGAGTGGCAGAGTACACTGGCAGAGGTCTGCAGAGCACACGCTGAAGGCCTGACACACCCGCTTTAAGGACACTGACTGCTATTAGCTTACACTGGAAAACTTTTTTTATTTGCAAAAGCACGCTATAGAGACACCAGATATGAGTGGCAACTGTGAAAGTACACTGGCAGGGGTCTGCAGGGCACACGCTGAAGGAAGGCCTGACACACCCGCTTTAAGGACACTGACTGCTATTAGCTTACACTGGAAAACTTTTCTTCTTTGTAAAAGCACGCTATAGAGACACCAGATATGAGTGGCAACTGTCAAAGTACACTGGCAGGGGTCTGCAGGGCACACGCTGAAGGAAGGCCTGACACACCCGCTTTAAGGACACTGACTGCTATTAGCTTACACTGGAAAACTTTTTTTTCTTTGTAAAAGCACGCTATAGAGACACCAGATATGAGTGGCAACTGTCAAAGTACACTGGCAGGGGTCTGCAGGGCACACGCTGAAGGAAGGCCTGACACACCGGCTTTAAGGACACTGACTGCTATTAGCTTACACTGGAAAACTTTTTTTCTTTGTAAAAGCATGCTATAGAGACACCAGATATGAGTGGCAACTGTCAAAGTACACTGGCAGGGGTCTGCAGGGCACACGCTGAAGGAAGGCCTGACACACCCGCTTTAAGGACACTGACTGCTATTAGCTTACACTGGAAAACTTTTTTTCTTTGCAAAAGCACGCTATAGAGACACCAGATATGAGTGACAACTGTGGAAGTACACTGGCAGGGGTCTGCAGGGCACACGCTGAAGGAAGGCCTGACACACCCGCTTTAAGGACACTGACTGCTATTAGCTTAGACTGGAAAACTTTTCTTCTTTGTAAAAGCATGCTATAGAGACACCAGATATGAGTGGCAACTGTCAAAGTACACTGGCAGGGGTCTGCAGGGCACACGCTGAAGGAAGGCCTGACACACCCGCTTTAAGGACACTGACTGCTATTAGCTTACACTGGAAAACTTTTTTTCTTTGTAAAAGCACGCTATAGAGACACCAGATATGAGTGGCAACTGTCAAAGTACACTGGCAGGGGTCTGCAGGGCACACGCTGAAGGAAGGCCTGACACACCGGCTTTAAGGACATTGACTGCTATTAGCTTACACTGGAAAACTTTTTTTCTTTGTAAAAGCATGCTATAGAGACACCAGATATGAGTGGCAACTGTCAAAGTACACTGGCAGGGGTCTGCAGGGCACACACTGAAGGAAGGCCTGACATACCCGCTTTAAGGACACTGACTGCTATTAGCTTACACTGAAAAACTTTTTTTCTTTGTAAAAGCACGATATAGAGACACCAGATACGAGTGGCAACTGTCAAAGTACACTGGCAGGGGTCTGCAGGGCACACACTGAAGGAAGGCTTGACACACCCGCTTTAAGGACACTGACTGCTATTAGCTTACACTGGAAAACTTTTTTCTTTGTAAAAGCACACTATAGAGACACCAGATATGAGTGGTGGCACTGACTGGGCAAATGGGCACAGTATCCACTGTGAGCCTGACACAGAAGCTGGCAGGCAACTAACTGCTATTCAATCTATTACAGTGAAAAAAAAATTATCTTTTTAAATGTCAAGCATAAGCTATTGTGAAACCAGATATGAGTTGTGGCACTGGGCAAATGGGCACAGTATCCACTGAGCCTGACACAGAAGCTGGCAGACAACTAACTGCTATTCAATTTATTACAGTGAACATTTTTTTTTTCTTTTTAAATGTCAAGCTTAAGCTATTGTGACACCAGTAAGTGAGTGGTGGCACTGGGCAAATGGGCACATTATTCACTGTGAGCCTGATACAGAAGGTGGCTGGCAGGCAACTGCAATTACATTACACAGAAAAAAAAAAGCAGACTGATGTTCTAGCCCTAAAAAGGGCTTTTTGGGGTGCTGTTCTTACAGCAGAGATCAGATGAGTCCTTCAGGACTGTAGTGGACACTGAATACCCTAGCCTAGCTATCAATTTCCCTATCTAATCAGCAGCAGCTACACTTTCCCTCCTCTCACTAAGCATGCAGCTTCAGAATTAATCTAAAATGGATGCTGGGAGGGAGGTGGGAGGGTGTGGAAGGGAGGGTCTGCTGCTAATTTGCTGGAATGTGTCTGCTGACCGTGAGGCAAAGGGTCAAAGTTTGCTCAATGATGATGAATAGGGGGCGGATCGAACCGCCCATATGTTCGCCCGCGGCGGCGAACGCAAACACGCTACGTTCGCCAGGAACTATTCGCCAGCGAACAGTTCGGTACATCACTAATAATAAATAATGTATATTTTACATGTACAGGTTTTTTTTTTATTTTACTAAAATGAGAATTGTTGGCAATTTATAGTGAATTGAAAGTGAAATTCAAATTTCAAGCTAAAGTAGCAACTGGAAGCAACTGGAAGCACAGCTGATTTGGAGAATCTTTCAAGTTCAGATACTTTGTCCTTAAATTTAAAATTCACTTTGAATTTCCAACAATTCGCATTTTAGTCAATAACCCTGTACAAAAACCATTATATATATATATATTTACATGACTTCTTTATTGTAATTTAAACTACTGTATACTATACAGAAATGTTATCACAAGTTTGCCACGTTTTCTTTTTTCAACACTCCTTCTTCATAAGGGGCATGCATCTAAGGCAGTGGTTTCCATATCAGTCCTCAAGGCACACTGACCAGCAGGGCCGCCCCAGAAATTTTGGGGACCCTAACTCAGCTCAGGGTCTGGGGCCCGCCTCCAATCCCGCCCACAGGGTCCCCTCCAAATCCCACCCACAGGAATACACACACAGACACAAACACACACACTGATACAAAAGGACACAGATACACACACACAAATACATACTAACAGACACACACACATATAGAAAAGAACACTTGGGAGGATAGTGTTAATAATCCAGGAGCTACCAAGTACGAGTGGCTCAAAAATGGATGATGAAAAACAAGGAGGGGTAATACACCTTTAAGGGGTATATATATTTGAAAGCAATAAATCGTAGTGATATGAGAGCTAGGATGATACATCAATAAATGCAACAAAACTCTGGAAGGTACAAATAACAAACTATCTCTGATGGATACAGAGTAGCAAATATTTGAACCAAGATAATCTACTTTGTAACGAACAAAGATAGAAATGTTGAAAAAATAGTGTTATGGCATTACAGTATAGGGAACTGCATGCTAAAATAATAAAATCGCTGATATGTGCAACAATGGTGATATGATAATAACAGGTACAAAACTGGATAAAAAATAATAGCCAGTTTATTAAGAATACAAAATATAAAACTTGAAAATTAAAATGCATCAAGAAATACAGATCCGTCTAGAATCCAATATATATTACCAGTCTATGGGGGTTAGAAAATAATTCGTAGACCCTCGGATGCACCAGGATGTGAGTGGATAAGGTTGTGGTATTCTGTATTTCCACTCCGGTTATCGGTGAGGACGGCAAGTAGGTTGAGGTGTGCGTCCTTGTTCAGACCTCTCTCCAGAGGGCGTGCACAGATAGTGCCACAGTGAAACACCGAAAGTCCCCTGCGAATAGATAATTCTGTATCCGGATGATTTAGTGATGCCTTACGCGTTTCGTGGGGAAATAGCCCCACTTCTTCAGAGGCAGAATGAAGACCATTGTTGCAGCTTTGTTTAAATATACTCTATGTTAATTAATCAATTAAAATGGAATTGCAAAACCATAATTCACTTAAAATATATTAAGCAAAGAAAATAAAAATAGTAGTATTGATAGACATATATGGATTCCCTATAAATATAAGTTTGTTGCATATTTCACTTAAAATATATTAATTCATAAAACATAATTCACTTAAAGAACCACTCTAGGCACCCAGACCACTTTAGCTTAATGAAGTGGTCTGGGTGCCAGGTCCAGCTAGGGTTAACCCATTTTTTTTTTTATAAACATAGCAGTTTCAGAGAAACTGCTATGTTTATTAATGGGTTAAGCCTTCCCCCAAATCCTCTAGTGGCTGTCTCATTGACAGCCGCTAGAGGCGCTTGCGTGATTCTCACTGTGAAAATCACAGTGAGAGCACGCAAGCGTACATAGGAAAGCATTTTAAATGCTTTCCTATGCGACCGGCTAAATGCGCGCGCAGCTCTTGCCGCGCGTGCGCATTCAGCCGACGGGGCTGAACGGAGGAGGATCGGAGGCAGAGATCTCCCCGCCCAGCGCTGGAAAAAAGGTACGTTTTACCCCTTTTCCCCTTTCCAGAGCCGGGCGGGAGGCACCCTCAGGGCACTATAGTGCCAGGAAAACGAGTATGTTTTCCTGGCACTAGAGTGGTCCTTTAAATAAAGCAAAGAAAGTGGAAATAGTAGTACTGATAAACATACATGGATTCCCTATGAGTATAAATTGGTTGCATATTGATACACATTAATATAGTGCTACTCGTAGATAGTGGTGTCATATCTAAGTCATATAATATGTCATAAGTATAAAATTGTTAAGTTGGTACATACAAAATAGACTAAAAACATAACTTCATGAGAGATTAAAATAAACAGTATCTAAAATAACATAATAGAGAGAAAAAGCACAGAATTAAATATATGGGATAAAACACATGAAATTCATGAAATTGTGTTGTATATCGATCTTGTTTAAAATTATACATTTTCTTAATATACTGATGTGTATCATTCATGTAATATATGAGACTGCTCCATATAAGGTATAATAATCAATAATAATATGGAATTAGACAATCCATTAATACATTCCGACAGTCATTCTTAATACATAGAGATTCAGCAGATATAGAGTGAGTTAGATATCTAACATAATAATTAGTTAATAAATAAAGAAGTTACAATGTTGATGGATCCGATCTGAAAACGAAAAAAGGGTAGATTAAACGACACTTATTAAAGACATGTGTTTGGGAATGGTCAAAAAGAATGAATGACTTGGTAAAAAATATATTATATATAAAATATTAGAAAAAACAAAACAAAAAAAAAACAGATATGAGACACCAGATATGAGTGGTGGCACTGACTGGGCAAATGGGCACAGTATCCACTGTGAGCCTGACACAGAAGCTGGCAGGCAACTAACTGCTATTCAATCTATTACAGTGAAAAATAAAAATTATCTTTTTAAATGTCAAGCATAAGCTATTGTGAAACCAGATATGAGTTGTGGCACTGGGCAAATGGGCACAGTATCCACTGAGCCTGACACAGAAGCTTGCAGACAACTAACTGCTATTCAATTTATTACAGTGACATTTTTTTTTTCTTTTTAAATGTCAAGCTTAAGCTATTGTGACACCAGTAAGTGAGTGGTGGCACTGGGCAAATGGGCACAGTATGAACTGTGAGCCTGACACAGAAGCTGGCAGGCAGGCAACTGCAATTACATTACACAGAAAAAAAAAGCAGACTGATGTTCTAGCCCTAAAAAGGGCTTTTTGGGGTGCTGTTCTTACAGCAGAGATCAGATGAGTCCTTCAGGACTGTAGTGGACACTGAATACCCTAGCCTAGCTATCAATTTCCCTATCTAATCAGCAGCATCTACACTTTCCCTCCTCTCACTAAGCATGCAGCTTCAGAATGAATCTAAAATGGATGCTGGGAGGGAGGTGGGAGGGTGTGGAAGGGAGGGTCTGCTGCTAATTTGCTGGAATGTGTCTGCTGACACATTCAGCAGACACAGTGAGGCAAAGGGTCAAAGTTTGCTCAATGATGATGAATAGGGGGCGGATCGAACCGCCCATTTGTTCGCCCGCGGTGGCGAACGCAAACACGCTATGTTCGCCAGGAACTATTCGCCAGCGAACAGTTCGGTACATCACTAATAATAAATAATGTATATTTTACATGTACAGGTTTTTTTTTTACTAAAATGAGGAATTGTTGGCAATTTATAGTGAATTGAAAGGGAAATTCAAATTTCAAGCTAAAGTAGCAACTGGAAGCACAGCTGATTTGGAGAATGTTTCAAGTTCAGATACTTTGTCCTTAAATGTAAAATTCACTTTGAATTTCCAAAAATTCGCATTTTAGTCAATAACCCTGTACAAAAACCATTATATATATATATTGACATGACTTCTTTATTGTAATTTAAACTACTGTATACTATACAGAAATGTTATCACAAGTTTGCCACGTTTTCTTTTTTCAACACTCCTTCTTCATAAGGGGCATGCATCTAAGGCAGTGGTTTCCATATCAGTCCTCAAGGCACACTGACCAGCAGGGCCGCCCCAGAAATTTTGGGGACCCTAACTCAGCTCAGGGTCTGGGGCCCGCCTCCAATCCCGCCCACAGGGTCCCCCTCCAAATCCCACCCACAGGAATACACACACAGACACAAACACACACACTGATACAAAAGGACACAGATACACACACACAAATACATACTAACAGACACACACACATATAGAAAAGAACACTTGGGAGGATAGTGTTAATAATCCAGGAGCTACCAAGTACGAGTGGCTCAAAAATGGATGATGAAAAACAAGGAGGGGTAATACACCTTTTAAGGGGTATATATATTTGAAAGCAATAAATCGTAGTGATATGAGAGCTAGGATGATACATCAATAAATGCAACAAAACTCTGGAAGGTACAAATAACAAACTATCTCTGATGGATACAGAGTAGCAAATATTTGAACCAAGATAATCTACTTTGTAACGAACAAAGATAGAAATGTTGAAAAAATAGTGTTATGGCATTACAGTATAGGGAACTGCATGCTAAAATAATAAAATCGCTGATATGTGCAACAATGGTGATATGATAATAACAGGTACAAAACTGGATAAAAAATAAGAGCCAGTTTATTAAGAATACAAAATATAAAACTTGAAAATTAAAATGCATCTAGAAATACAGATCCGTCTAGAATCCAATATATATTACCAGTCTATGGGGGTTAGAAAATAATTCGTAGACCCTCGGATGCACCAGGATGGGAGTGGATAAGGTTGTGGTATTCTGTATTTCCACTCCGGTTATCGGTGAGGACGGCAAGTAGGTTGAGGTGTGCGTCCTTGTTCAGACCTCTCTCCAGAGGGCGTGCACAGATAGTGCTGCAGTGAAACACCGAAAGTCCCCTGCGAATAGATAATTCTGTATCCGGATGATTTAGTGATGCCTTACGCGTTTCGTGGGGAAATAGCCCCACTTCTTCAGAGGCAGAATGAAGACCATTGTTGCAGCTTTGTTTAAATATACTCTATGTTAATTAATCAATTAAAATGGAATTGCAAAAACATAATTCACTTAAAATATATTAAGCAAAGAAAATAAAAATAGTAGTATTGATAGACATATATGGATTCCCTATAAATATAAGTTTGTTGCATATTTCACTTAAAATATATTAATTCATAAAACATAATTCACTTAAAGGACCACTCTAGGCACTCAGACCACTTTAGCTTAATGAAGTGGTCTGGGTACCAGGTCCAGCTAGGGTTAACCCATTTTTTTTTATAAACATAGCAGTTTCAGAGAAACTGCTATGTTTATTAATGGGTTAAGCCTTCCCCCAAATCCTCTAGTGGCTGTCTCATTGACAGCCGCTAGAGGCGCTTGCGTGATTCTCACTGTGAAAATCACAGTGAGAGCACGCAAGCGTACATAGGAAAGCATTGTAAATGCTTTCCTATGCGACCGGCTAAATGCGCGCGCAGTTCTTGCCGCGCGTGCGCATTCAGCCGACGGGGCGGAACGGAGGAGGATCGGAGGCATAGATCTCCCCGCCCAGCGCTGGAAAAAAGGTACGTTTTACCCCTTTTCCCCTTTCCAGAGCCGGGCGGGAGGCACCCTCAGGGCACTATAGTGCCAGGAAAACGAGTATGTTTTCCTGGCACTAGAGTGGTCCTTTAAATAAAGCAAAGAAAGTGGAAATAGTAGTACTGATAAACATACATGGATTCCCTATGAGTATAAATTGGTTGCATATTGATACACATTAATATAGTGCTACTCGTAGATAGTGGTGTCATATCTAAGTCATATAATATGTCATAAGTATAAAATTGTTAAGTTGGTACATACAAAATAGACTAAAAACATAACTTCATGAGAGATTAAAATAAACAGTATCTAAAATAACATAATAGAGAGAAAAAGCACAGAATTAAATATATGGGATAAAACACATGAAATTCATGAAATTGTGTTGTATATCGATCTTGTTTAAAATTATACATTTTCTTAATATACTGATGTGTATCATTCATATAATATATGAGACTGCTCCATATAAGGTATAATAATCAATAATAATATGGAATTAGACAATCCATTAATACATTCCGACAGTCATTCTTAATACATAGAGATTCAGCAGATATAGAGTGAGTTAGATATCTAACATAATAATTAGTTGATAAATAAAGAAGTTACAATGTTGATGGATCCGATCTGAAAACGAAAAAAGGGTAGATAAAACGACACTTATTAAAGACATGTGTTTGGGAATGGTCAAAAAGAATGAATGACTTGGTAAAAAATATATTATATATAAAATATTAGAAAAAACAAAACAAAAAAAAACAGATATGAGACACCAGATATGAGTGGTGGCACTGACTGGGCAAATGGGCACAGTATCCACTGTGAGCCTGACACAGAAGCTGGCAGGCAACTAACTGCTATTCAATCTATTACAGTGAAAAATAAAAATTATCTTTTTAAATGTCAAGCATAAGCTATTGTGAAACCAGATATGAGTTGTGGCACTGGGCAAATGGGCACAGTATCCACTGAGCCTGACACAGAAGCTTGCAGACAACTAACTGCTATTCAATTTATTACAGTGACATTTTTTTTTCTTTTTAAATGTCAAGCTTAAGCTATTGTGACACCAGTAAGTGAGTGGTGGCACTGGGCAAATGGGCACAGTATGCACTGTGAGCCTGACACAGAAGCTGGCAGGCAGGCAACTGCAATTACATTACACAGAAAAAAAAAAGCAGACTGATGTTCTAGCCCTAAAAAGGGCTTTTTGGGGTGCTGTTCTTACAGCAGAGATCAGATGAGTCCTTCAGGACTGTAGTGGACACTTAATACCCTAGCCTAGCTATCAATTTCCCTATCTAATCAGCAGCATCTACACTTTCCCTCCTCTCACTAAGCATGCAGCTTCAGAATGAATCTAAAATGGATGCTGGGAGGGAGGTGGGAGGGTGTGGAAGGGAGGGTCTGCTGCTAATTTGCTGGAATGTGTCTGCTGACCGTGAGGCAAAGGGTCAAAGTTTGCTCAATGATGATGAATAGGGGGCGGATCGAACCGCCCATTTGTTCGCCCGCGGTGGCGAACGCAAACACGCTATGTTCGCCAGGAACTATTCGCCAGCGAACAGTTCGGTACATCACTAATAATAAATAATTTATATTTTACATGTACAGGTTTTTTTTTTACTAAAATGAGGAATTGTTGGCAATTTATAGTGAATTGAAAGGGAAATTCAAATTTCAAGCTAAAGTAGCAACTGGAAGCAACTGGAAGCACAGCTGATTTGGAGAATCTTTCAAGTTCAGATACTTTGTCCTTAAATTTAAAATTCACTTTGAATTTCCAACAATTCACATTTTAGTCAATAACCCTGTACAAAAACCATTATATATATATATTTACATGACTTCTTTATTGTAATTTAAACTACTGTATACTATACAGAAATGTTATCACAAGTTTGCCACGTTTTCTTTTTTCAACACTCCTTCTTCATAAGGGGCATGCATCTAAGGCAGTGGTTTCCATATCAGTCCTCAAGGCACACTGACCAGCAGGGCCGCCCCAGAAATTTTGGGGACCCTAACTCAGCTCAGGGTCTGGGGCCCGCCTCCAATCCCGCCCACAGGGTCCCCCTCCAAATCCCACCCACAGGAATACACACACAGACACAAACACACACACTGATACAAAAGGACACAGATACACACACACAAATACATACTAACAGACACACACACATATAGAAAAGAACACTTGGGAGGATAGTGTTAATAATCCAGGAGCTACCAAGTACGAGTGGCTCAAAAATGGATGATGAAAAACAAGGAGGGGTAATACACCTTTAAGGGGTATATATATTTGAAAGCAATAAATCGTAGTGATATGAGAGCTAGGATGATACATCAATAAATGCAACAAAACTCTGGAAGGTACAAATAACAAACTATCTCTGATGGATACAGAGTAGCAAATATTTGAACCAAGATAATCTACTTTGTAACGAACAAAGATAGAAATGTTGAAAAAATAGTGTTATGGCATTACAGTATAGGGAACTGCATGCTAAAATAATAAAATCGCTGATATGTGCAACAATGGTGATATGATAATAACAGGTACAAAACTGGATAAAAAATAATAGCCAGTTTATTAAGAATACAAAATATAAAACTTGAAAATTAAAATGCATCAAGAAATACAGATCCGTCTAGAATCCAATATATATTACCAGTCTATGGGGGTTAGAAAATAATTCGTAGACCCTCGGATGCACCAGGATGGGAGTGGATAAGGTTGTGGTATTCTGTATTTCCACTCCGGTTATCGGTGAGGACGGCAAGTAGGTTGAGGTGTGCGTCCTTGTTCAGACCTCTCTCCAGAGGGCGTGCACAGATAGTGCCGCAGTGAAACACCGAAAGTCCCCTGCGAATAGATAATTCTGTATCCGGATGATTTAGTGATGCCTTACGCGTTTCGTGGGGAAATAGCCCCACTTCTTCAGAGGCAGAATGAAGACCATTGTTGCAGCTTTGTTTAAATATACTCTATGTTAATTAATCAATTAAAATGGAATTGCAAAACCATAATTCACTTAAAATATATTAAGCAAAGAAAATAAAAATAGTAGTATTGATAGACATATATGGATTCCCTATAAATATAAGTTTGTTGCATATTTCACTTAAAATATATTAATTCATAAAACATAATTCACTTAAAGGACCACTCTAGGCACCCAGACCACTTTAGCTTAATGAAGTGGTCTGGGTGCCAGGTCCAGCTAGGGTTAACCCATTTTTTTTTTATAAACATAGCAGTTTCAGAGAAACTGCTATGTTTATTAATGGGTTAAGCCTTCCCCCAAATCCTCTAGTGGCTGTCTCATTGACAGCCGCTAGAGGCGCTTGCGTGATTCTCACTGTGAAAATCACAGTGAGAGCACGCAAGCGTACATAGGAAAGCATTTTAAATGCTTTCCTATGCGACCGGCTAAATGCGCGCGCAGCTCTTGCCGCGCGTGCGCATTCAGCCGACGGGGCGGAACGGAGGAGGATCGGAGGCAGAGATCTCCCCGCCCAGCGCTGGAAAAAAGGTACGTTTTACCCCTTTTCCCCTTTCCAGAGCCGGGCGGGAGGCACCCTCAGGGCACTATAGTGCCAGGAAAACGAGTATGTTTTCCTGGCACTAGAGTGGTCCTTTAAATAAAGCAAAGAAAGTGGAAATAGTAGTACTGATAAACATACATGGATTCCCTATGAGTATAAATTGGTTGCATATTGATACACATTAATATAGTGCTACTCGTAGATAGTGGTGTCATATCTAAGTCATATAATATGTCATAAGTATAAAATTGTTAAGTTGGTACATACAAAATAGACTAAAAACATAACTTCATGAGAGATTAAAATAAACAGTATCTAAAATAACATAATAGAGAGAAAAAGCACAGAATTAAATATATGGGATAAAACACATGAAATTCATGAAATTGTGTTGTATATCGATCTTGTTTAAAATTATACATTTTCTTAATATACTGATGTGTATCATTCATATAATATATGAGACTGCTCCATATAAGGTATAATAATCAATAATAATATGGAATTAGACAATCCATTAATACATTCCGACAGTCATTCTTAATACATAGAGATTCAGCAGATATAGAGTGAGTTAGATATCTAACATAATAATTAGTTAATAAATAAAGAAGTTACAATGTTGATGGATCCGATCTGAAAACGAAAAAAGGGTAGATAAAACGACACTTATTAAAGACATGTGTTTGGGAATGGTCAAAAAGAATGAATGACTTGGTAAAAAATATATTATATATAAAATATTAGAAAAAACAAAACAAAAAAAAAACAGATATGAGACACCAGATATGAGTGGTGGCACTGACTGGGCAAATGGGCACAGTATCCACTGTGAGCCTGACACAGAAGCTGGCAGGCAACTAACTGCTATTCAATCTATTACAGTGAAAAATAAAAATTATCTTTTTAAATGTCAAGCATAAGCTATTGTGAAACCAGATATGAGTTGTGGCACTGGGCAAATGGGCACAGTATCCACTGAGCCTGACACAGAAGCTTGCAGACAACTAACTGCTATTCAATTTATTACAGTGACATTTTTTTTTTCTTTTTAAATGTCAAGCTTAAGCTATTGTGACACCAGTAAGTGAGTGGTGGCACTGGGCAAATGGGCACAGTATGCACTGTGAGCCTGACACAGAAGCTGGCAGGCAGGCAACTGCAATTACATTACACAGAAAAAAAATAAAGCAGACTGATGTTCTAGCCCTAAAAAGGGCTTTTTGGGGTGCTGTTCTTACAGCAGAGATCAGATGAGTCCTTCAGGACTGTAGTGGACACTGAATACCCTAGCCTAGCTATCAATTTCCCTATCTAATCAGCAGCATCTACACTTTCCCTCCTCTCACTAAGCATGCAGCTTCAGAATTAATCTAAAATGGATGCTGGGAGGGAGGTGGGAGGGTGTGGAAGGGAGGGTCTGCTGCTAATTTGCTGGAATGTGTCTGCTGACCGTGAGGCAAAGGGTCAAAGTTTGCTCAATGATGATGAATAGGGGGCGGATCGAACCGCCCATGTGTTCGCCCGCGGTGGCGAACGCAAACACGCTATGTTCGCCAGGAACTATTCGCCAGCGAACAGTTCGGTACATCACTAATAATAAATAATGTATATTTTACATGTACAGGTTTTTTTTTTACTAAAATGAGGAATTGTTGGCAATTTATAGTGAATTGAAAGGGAAATTCAAATTTCAAGCTAAAGTAGCAACTGGAAGCACAGCTGATTTGGAGAATGTTTCAAGTTCAGATACTTTGTCCTTAAATTTAAAATTCACTTTGAATTTCCAACAATTCGCATTTTAGTCAATAACCCTGTACAAAAACCATTATATATATATATATTTACATGACTTCTTTATTGTAATTTAAACTACTGTATACTATACAGAAATGTTATCACAAGTTTGCCACGTTTTCTTTTTTCAACACTCCTTCTTCATAAGGGGCATGCATCTAAGGCAGTGGTTTCCATATCAGTCCTCAAGGCACACTGACCAGCAGGGCCGCCCCAGAAATTTTGGGGACCCTAACTCAGCTCAGGGTCTGGGGCCCGCCTCCAATCCCGCCCACAGGGTCCCCCTCCAAATCCCACCCACAGGAATACACACACAGACACAAACACACACACTGATACAAAAGGACACAGATACACACACACAAATACATACTAACAGACACACACACATATAGAAAAGAACACTTGGGAGGATAGTGTTAATAATCCAGGAGCTACCAAGTACGAGTGGCTCAAAAATGGATGATGAAAAACAAGGAGGGGTAATACACCTTTAAGGGGTATATATATTTGAAAGCAATAAATCGTAGTGATATGAGAGCTAGGATGATACATCAATAAATGCAACAAAACTCTGGAAGGTACAAATAACAAACTATCTCTGATGGATACAGAGTAGCAAATATTTGAACCAAGATAATCTACTTTGTAACGAACAAAGATAGAAATGTTGAAAAAATAGTGTTATGGCATTACAGTATAGGGAACTGCATGCTAAAATAATAAAATCGCTGATATGTGCAACAATGGTGATATGATAATAACAGGTACAAAACTGGATAAAAAATAATAGCCAGTTTATTAAGAATACAAAATATAAAACTTGAAAATTAAAATGCATCAAGAAATACAGATCCGTCTAGAATCCAATATATATTACCAGTCTATGGGGGTTAGAAAATAATTCGTAGACCCTCGGATGCACCAGGATGGGAGTGGATAAGGTTGTGGTATTCTGTATTTCCACTCCGGTTATCGGTGAGGACGGCAAGTAGGTTGAGGTGTGCGTCCTTGTTCAGACCTCTCTCCAGAGGGCGTGCACAGATAGTGCCGCAGTGAAACACCGAAAGTCCCCTGCGAATAGATAATTCTGTATCCGGATGATTTAGTGATGCCTTACGCGTTTCGTGGGGAAATAGCCCCACTTCTTCAGAGGCAGAATGAAGACCATTGTTGCAGCTTTGTTTAAATATACTCTATGTTAATTAATCAATTAAAATGGAATTGCAAAACCATAATTCACTTAAAATATATTAAGCAAAGAAAATAAAAATAGTAGTATTGATAGACATATATGGATTCCCTATAAATATAAGTTTGTTGCATATTTCACTTAAAATATATTAATTCATAAAACATAATTCACTTAAAGGACCACTCTAGGCACCCAGACCACTTTAGCTTAATGAAGTGGTCTGGGTGCCAGGTCCAGCTAGGGTTAACCCATTTTTTTTTATAAACATAGCAGTTTCAGAGAAACTGCTATGTTTATTAATGGGTTAAGCCTTCCCCCAAATCCTCTAGTGGCTGTCTCATTGACAGCCGCTAGAGGCGCTTGCGTGATTCTCACTGTGAAAATCAGTGAGAGCACGCAAGCGTACATAGGAAAGCATTTTAAATGCTTTCCTATGCGACCGGCTAAATGCGCGCGCAGCTCTTGCCGCGCGTGCGCATTCAGCCGACGGGGCGGAACGGAGGAGGATCGGAGGCAGAGATCTCCCCGCCCAGCGCTGGAAAAAAGGTACGTTTTACCCCTTTTCCCCTTTCCAGAGCCGGGCAGGAGGCACCCTCAGGGCACTATAGTGCCAGGAAAACGAGTATGTTTTCCTGGCACTAGAGTGGTCCTTTAAATAAAGCAAAGAAAGTGGAAATAGTAGTACTGATAAACATGCATGGATTCCCTATGAGTATAAATTGGTTGCATATTGATACAATTTAATATAGTGCTACTCGTAGATAGTGGTGTCATATCTAAGTCATATAATATGTCATAAGTATAAAATTGTTAAGTTGGTACATACAAAATAGACTAAAAACATAACTTCATGAGAGATTAAAATAAACAGTATCTAAAATAACATAATAGAGAGAAAAAGCACAGAATTAAATATATGGGATAAAACACATGAAATTCATGAAATTGTGTTGTATATCGATCTTGTTTAAAATTATACATTTTCTTAATATACTGATGTGTATCATTCATATAATATATGAGACTGCTCCATATAAGGTATAATAATCAATAATAATATGGAATTAGACAATCCATTAATACATTCCGACAGTCATTCTTAATACATAGAGATTCAGCAGATATAGAGTGAGTTAGATATCTAACATAATAATTAGTTAATAAATAAAGAAGTTACAATGTTGATGGATCCGATCTGAAAACGAAAAAAGGGTAGATTAAACGACACTTATTAAAGACATGTGTTTGGGAATGGTCAAAAAGAATGAATGACTTGGTAAAAAATATATTATATATAAAATATTAGAAAAAACAAAACAAAAAAAAAACAGATATGAGACACCAGATATGAGTGGTGGCACTGACTGGGCAAATGGGCACAGTATCCACTGTGAGCCTGACACAGAAGCTGGCAGGCAACTAACTGCTATTCAATCTATTACAGTGAAAAATAAAAATTATCTTTTTAAATGTCAAGCATAAGCTATTGTGAAACCAGATATGAGTTGTGGCACTGGGCAAATGGGCACAGTATCCACTGAGCCTGACACAGAAGCTTGCAGACAACTAACTGCTATTCAATTTATTACAGTGACATTTTTTTTTTCTTTTTAAATGTCAAGCTTAAGCTATTGTGACACCAGTAAGTGAGTGGTGGCACTGGGCAAATGGGCACAGTATGCACTGTGAGCCTGACACAGAAGCTGGCAGGCAGGCAACTGCAATTACATTACACAGAAAAAAAAAGCAGACTGATGTTCTAGCCCTAAAAAGGGCTTTTTGGGGTGCTGTTCTTACAGCAGAGATCAGATGAGTCCTTCAGGACTGTAGTGGACACTGAATACCCTAGCCTAGCTATCAATTTCCCTATCTAATCAGCAGCATCTACACTTTCCCTCCTCTCACTAAGCATGCAGCTTCAGAATGAATCTAAAATGGATGCTGGGAGGGAGGTGGGAGGGTGTGGAAGGGAGGGTCTGCTGCTAATTTGCTGGAATGTGTCTGCTGACCGTGAGACAAAGGGTCAAAGTTTGCTCAATGATGATGAATAGGGGGCGGATCGAACCGCCCATGTGTTCGCCCGCGGTGGCGAACGCAAACACGCTATGTTCGCCAGGAACTATTCGCCAGCGAACAGTTCGGTACATCACTAATAATAAATAATGTATATTTTACATGTACAGGTTTTTTTTTTACTAAAATGAGGATTTGTTGGCAATTTATAGTGAATTGAAAGGGAAATTCAAATTTCAAGCTAAAGTAGCAACTGGAAGCAACTGGAAGCACAGCTGATTTGGAGAATCTTTCAAGTTCAGATACTTTGTCCTTAAATTTAAAATTCACTTTGAATTTCCAACAATTCGCATTTTAGTCAATAACCCTGTACAAAAACCATTATATATATATATTTACATGACTTCTTTATTGTAATTTAAACTACTGTATACTATACAGAAATGTTATCACAAGTTTGCCACGTTTTCTTTTTTCAACACTCCTTCTTCATAAGGGGCATGCATCTAAGGCAGTGGTTTCCATATCAGTCCTCAAGGCACACTGACCAGCAGGGCCGCCCCAGAAATTTTGGGGACCCTAACTCAGCTCAGGGTCTGGGGCCCGCCTCCAATCCCGCCCACAGGGTCCCCCTCCAAATCCCACCCACAGGAATACACACACAGACACAAACACACACACTGATACAAAAGGACACAGATACACACACACAAATACATACTAACAGACACACACACATATAGAAAAGAACACTTGGGAGGATAGTGTTAATAATCCAGGAGCTACCAAGTACGAGTGGCTCAAAAATGGATGATGAAAAACAAGGAGGGGTAATACACCTTTAAGGGGTATATATATTTGAAAGCAATAAATCGTAGTGATATGAGAGCTAGGATGATACATCAATAAATGCAACAAAACTCTGGAAGGTACAAATAACAAACTATCTCTGATGGATACAGAGTAGCAAATATTTGAACCAAGATAATCTACTTTGTAACGAACAAAGATAGAAATGTTGAAAAAATAGTGTTATGGCATTACAGTATAGGGAACTGCATGCTAAAATAATAAAATCGCTGATATGTGCAACAATGGTGATATGATAATAACAGGTACAAAACTGGATAAAAAATAATAGCCAGTTTATTAAGAATACAAAATATAAAACTTGAAAATTAAAATGCATCAAGAAATACAGATCCGTCTAGAATCCAATATATATTACCAGTCTATGGGGGTTAGAAAATAATTCGTAGACCCTCGGATGCACCAGGATGTGAGTGGATAAGGTTGTGGTATTCTGTATTTCCACTCCGGTTATCGGTGAGGACGGCAAGTAGGTTGAGGTGTGCGTCCTTGTTCAGACCTCTCTCCAGAGGGCGTGCACAGATAGTGCCGCAGTGAAACACCGAAAGTCCCTTGCGAATAGATAATTCTGTATCCGGATGATTTAGTGATGCCTTACGCGTTTCGTGGGGAAATAGCCCCACTTCTTCAGAGGCAGAATGAAGACCATTGTTGCAGCTTTGTTTAAATATACTCTATGTTAATTAATCAATTAAAATGGAATTGCAAAACCATAATTCACTTAAAATATATTAAGCAAAGAAAATAAAAATAGTAGTATTGATAGACATATATGGATTCCCTATAAATATAAGTTTGTTGCATATTTCACTTAAAATATATTAATTCATAAAACATAATTCACTTAAAGGACCACTCTAGGCACCCAGACCACTTTAGCTTAATGAAGTGGTCTGGGTGCCAGGTCCAGCTAGGGTTAACCCATTTTTTTTTTTATAAACATAGCAGTTTCAGAGAAACTGCTATGTTTATTAATGGGTTAAGCCTTCCCCCAAATCCTCTAGTGGCTGTCTCATTGACAGCCGCTAGAGGCGCTTGCGTGATTCTCACTGTGAAAATCACAGTGAGAGCACGCAAGCGTACATAGGAAAGCATTTTAAATGCTTTCCTATGCGACCGGCTAAATGCGCGCGCAGCTCTTGCCGCGCGTGCGCATTCAGCCGACGGGGCGGAACGGAGGAGGATCGGAGGCAGAGATCTCCCCGCCCAGCGCTGGAAAAAAGGTACGTTTTACCCCTTTTCCCCTTTCCAGAGCCGGGCGGGAGGCACCCTCAGGGCACTATAGTGCCAGGAAAACGAGTATGTTTTCCTGGCACTAGAGTGGTCCTTTAAATAAAGCAAAGAAAGTGGAAATAGTAGTACTGATAAACATACATGGATTCCCTATGAGTATAAATTGGTTGCATATTGATACACATTAATATAGTGCTACTCGTAGATAGTGGTGTCATATCTAAGTCATATAATATGTCATAAGTATAAAATTGTTAAGTTGGTACATACAAAATAGACTAAAAACATAACTTCATGAGAGATTAAAATAAACAGTATCTAAAATAACATAATAGAGAGAAAAAGCACAGAATTAAATATATGGGATAAAACACATGAAATTCATGAAATTGTGTTGTATATCGATCTTGTTTAAAATTATACATTTTCTTAATATACTGATGTGTATCATTCATATAATATATGAGACTGCTCCATATAAGGTATAATCAATAATAATATGGAATTAGACAATCCATTAATACATTCCGACAGTCATTCTTAATACATAGAGATTCAGCAGATATAGAGTGAGTTAGATATCTAACATAATAATTAGTTAATAAATAAAGAAGTTACAATGTTGATGGATCCGATCTGAAAACGAAAAAAGGGTAGATAAAACGACACTTATTAATAACGTGTTTGGGAATGGTCAAAAAGAATGAATGACTTGGTAAAAAATATATTATATATAAAATATTAGAAAAAACAAACCAAAAAAAAACAGATATGAGACACCAGATATGAGTGGTGGCACTGACTGGGCAAATGGGCACAGTATCCACTGTGAGCCTGACACAGAAGCTGGCAGGCAACTAACTGCTATTCAATCTATTACAGTGAAAAATAAAAATTATCTTTTTAAATGTCAAGCATAAGCTATTGTGAAACCAGATATGAGTTGTGGCACTGGGCAAATGGGCACAGTATCCACTGAGCCTGACACAGAAGCTTGCAGACAACTAACTGCTATTCAATTTATTACAGTGACATTTTTTTTTTCTTTTTAAATGTCAAGCTTAAGCTATTGTGACACCAGTAAGTGAGTGGTGGCACTGGGCAAATGGGCACAGTATGCACTGTGAGCCTGACACAGAAGCTGGCAGGCAGGCAACTGCAATTACATTACACAGAAAAAAAAAGCAGACTGATGTTCTAGCCCTAAAAAGGGCTTTTTGGGGTGCTGTTCTTACAGCAGAGATCAGATGAGTCCTTCAGGACTGTAGTGGACACTGAATACCCTAGCCTAGCTATCAATTTCCCTATCTAATCAGCAGCATCTACACTTTCCCTCCTCTCACTAAGCATGCAGCTTCAGAATGAATCTAAAATGGATGCTGGGAGGGAGGTGGGAGGGTGTGGAAGGGAGGGTCTGCTGCTAATTTGCTGGAATGTGTCTGCTGACCGTGAGGCAAAGGGTCAAAGTTTGCTCAATGATGATGAATAGGGGGCGGATCGAACCGCCCATGTGTTCGCCCGCGGTGGCGAACGCAAACACGCTATGTTCGCCAGGAACTATTCGCCAGCGAACAGTTCGGTACATCACTAATAATAAATAATGTATATTTTACATGTACAGGTTTTTTTTTTACTAAAATGAGGAATTGTTGGCAATTTATAGTGAATTGAAAGGGAAATTCAAATTTCAAGCTAAAGTAGCAACTGGAAGCAACTGGAAGCACAGCTGATTTGGAGAATCTTTCAAGTTCAGATACTTTGTCCTTAAATTTAAA
Source organism: Pelobates fuscus (assembly GCF_036172605.1). Lineage (NCBI taxonomy): Eukaryota > Metazoa > Chordata > Amphibia > Anura > Pelobatidae > Pelobates > Pelobates fuscus. Next base: position 73,413,719 of record NC_086324.1, read on the forward strand.
ATTCACTTTGAATTTCCAACAATTCGCGTTTTAGTCAATAACCCTGTACAAAAACCATTATATATATATATTTACATGACTTCTTTATTGTAATTTAAACTACTGTATACTATACAAAAATGTTATCACAAGTTTGCCACGTTTTCTTTTTTCAACACTCCTTCTTCATAAGGGGCATGCATCTAAGGCAGTGGTTTCCATATCAGTCCTCAAGGCACACTGACCAGCAGGGCCGCCCCAGAAATTTTGGGGACCCTAACTCAGCTCAGGGTCTGGGGCCCGCCTCCAATCCCGCCCACAGGGTCCCCCTCCAAATCCCACCCACAGGAATACACACACAGACACAAACACACACACTGATACAAAAGGACACAGATACACACACACAAATACATACTAACAGACACACACACATATAGAAAAGAACACTTGGGAGGATAGTGTTAATAATCCAGGAGCTACCAAGTACGAGTGGCTCAAAAATGGATGATGAAAAACAAGGAGGGGTAATACACCTTTAAGGGGTATATATATTTGAAAGCAATAAATCGTAGTGATATGAGAGCTAGGATGATACATCAATAAATGCAACAAAACTCTGGAAGGTACAAATAACAAACTATCTCTGATGGATACAGAGTAGCAAATATTTGAACCAAGATAATCTACTTTGTAACGAACAAAGATAGAAATGTTGAAAAAATAGTGTTATGGCATTACAGTATAGGGAACTGCATGCTAAAATAATAAAATCGCTGATATGTGCAACAATGGTCATATGATAATAACAGGTACAAAACTGGATAAAAAATAAGAGCCAGTTTATTAAGAATACAAAATATAAAACTTGAAAATTAAAATGCATCTAGAAATACAGATCCGTCTAGAATCCAATATATATTACCAGTCTATGGGGGTTAGAAAAGAATTCGTAGACCCTCGGATGCACCAGGATGGGAGTGGATAAGGTTGTGGTATTCTGTATTTCCACTCCGGTTATCGGTGAGGACGGCAAGTAGGTTGAGGTGTGCGTCCTTGTTCAGACCTCTCTCCAGAGGGCGTGCACAGATAGTGCTGCAGTGAAACACCGAAAGTCCCCTGCGAATAGATAATTCTGTATCCGGATGATTTAGTGATGCCTTACGCGTTTCGTGGGGAAATAGCCCCACTTCTTCAGAGGCAGAATGAAGACCATTGTTGCAGCTTTGTTTAAATATACTCTATGTTAATTAATCAATTAAAATGGAATTGCAAAAACATAATTCACTTAAAATATATTAAGCAAAGAAAATAAAAATAGTAGTATTGATAGACATATATGGATTCCCTATAAATATAAGTTTGTTGCATATTTCACTTAAAATATATTAATTCATAAAACATAATTCACTTAAAGGACCACTCTAGGCACCCAGACCACTTTAGCTTAATGAAGTGGTCTGGGTACCAGGTCCAGCTAGGGTTAACCCATTTTTTTTTATAAACATAGCAGTTTCAGAGAAACTGCTATGTTTATTAATGGGTTAAGCCTTCCCCCAAATCCTCTAGTGGCTGTCTCATTGACAGCCGCTAGAGGCGCTTGCGTGATTCTCACTGTGAAAATCACAGTGAGAGCACGCAAGCGTACATAGGAAAGCATTGTAAATGCTTTCCTATGCGACCGGCTAAATGCGCGCGCAGTTCTTGCCGCGCGTGCGCATTCAGCCGACGGGGCGGAACGGAGGAGGATCGGAGGCATAGATCTCCCCGCCCAGTGCTGGAAAAAAGGTACGTTTTACCCCTTTTCCCCTTTCCAGAGCCGGGCGGGAGGCACCCTCAGGGCACTATAGTGCCAGGAAAACGAGTATGTTTTCCTGGCACTAGAGTGGTCCTTTAAATAAAGCAAAGAAAGTGGAAATAGTAGTACTGATAAACATGCATGGATTCCCTATGAGTATAAATTGGTTGCATATTGATACAATTTAATATAGTGCTACTCGTAGATAGTGGTGTCATATCTAAGTCATATAATATGTCATAAGTATAAAATTGTTAAGTTGGTACATACAAAATAGACTAAAAACATAACTTCATGAGAGATTAAAATAAACAGTATCTAAAATAACATAATAGAGAGAAAAAGCACAGAATTAAATATATGGGATAAAACACATGAAATTCATGAAATTGTGTTGTATATCGATCTTGTTTAAAATTATACATTTTCTTAATATACTGATGTGTATCATTCATATAATATATGAGACTGCTCCATATAAGGTATAATAATCAATAATAATATGGAATTAGACAATCCATTAATACATTCCGACAGTCATTCTTAATACATAGAGATTCAGCAGATATAGAGTGAGTTAGATATCTAACATAATAATTAGTTAATAAATAAAGAAGTTACAATGTTGATGGATCCGATCTGAAAACGAAAAAAGGGTAGATTAAACGACACTTATTAAAGACATGTGTTTGGGAATGGTCAAAAAGAATGAATGACTTGGTAAAAAATATATTATATATAAAATATTAGAAAAAACAAACCAAAAAAAAACAGATATGAGACACCAGATATGAGTGGTGGCACTGACTGGGCAAATGGGCACAGTATCCACTGTGAGCCTGACACAGAAGCTGGCAGGCAACTAACTGCTATTCAATCTATTACAGTGAAAAATAAAAATTATCTTTTTAAATGTCAAGCATAAGCTATTGTGAAACCAGATATGAGTTGTGGCACTGGGCAAATGGGCACAGTATCCACTGAGCCTGACACAGAAGCTTGCAGACAACTAACTGCTATTCAATTTATTACAGTGACATTTTTTTTTTCTTTTTAAATGTCAAGCTTAAGCTATTGTGACACCAGTAAGTGAGTGGTGGCACTGGGCAAATGGGCACAGTATGCACTGTGAGCCTGACACAGAAGCTGGCAGGCAGGCAACTGCAATTACATTACACAGAAAAAAAAAAGCAGACTGATGTTCTAGCCCTAAAAAGGGCTTTTTGGGGTGCTGTTCTTACAGCAGAGATCAGATGAGTCCTTCAGGACTGTAGTGGACACTGAATACCCTAGCCTAGCTATCAATTTCCCTATCTAATCAGCAGCATCTACACTTTCCCTCCTCTCACTAAGCATGCAGCTTCAGAATGAATCTAAAATGGATGCTGGGAGGGAGGTGGGAGGGTGTGGAAGGGAGGGTCTGCTGCTAATTTGCTGGAATGTGTCTGCTGACCGTGAGGCAAAGGGTCAAAGTTTGCTCAATGATGATGAATAGGGGGCGGATCGAACCGCCCATGTGTTCGCCCGCGGTGGCGAACGCAAACACGCTATGTTCGCCAGGAACTATTCGCCAGCGAACAGTTCGGTACATCACTAATAATAAATAATGTATATTTTACATGTACAGGTTTTTTTTTTACTAAAATGAGGAATTGTTGGCAATTTATAGTGAATTGAAAGGGAAATTCAAATTTCAAGCTAAAGTAGCAACTGGAAGCAACTGGAAGCACAGCTGATTTGGAGAATCTTTCAAGTTCAGATACTTTGTCCTTAAATTTAAAATTCACTTTGAATTTCCAACAATTCGCGTTTTAGTCAATAACCCTGTACAAAAACCATTATATATATATATTTACATGACTTCTTTATTGTAATTTAAACTACTGTATACTATACAAAAATGTTATCACAAGTTTGCCACGTTTTCTTTTTTCAACACTCCTTCTTCATAAGGGGCATGCATCTAAGGCAGTGGTTTCCATATCAGTCCTCAAGGCACACTGACCAGCAGGGCCGCCCCAGAAATTTTGGGGACCCTAACTCAGCTCAGGGTCTGGGGCCCGCCTCCAATCCCGCCCACAGGGTCCCCCTCCAAATCCCACCCACAGGAATACACACACAGACACAAACACACACACTGATACAAAAGGACACAGATACACACACACAAATACATACTAACAGACACACACACATATAGAAAAGAACACTTGGGAGGATAGTGTTAATAATCCAGGAGCTACCAAGTACGAGTGGCTCAAAAATGGATGATGAAAAACAAGGAGGGGTAATACACCTTTAAGGGGTATATATATTTGAAAGCAATAAATCGTAGTGATATGAGAGCTAGGATGATACATCAATAAATGCAACAAAACTCTGGAAGGTACAAATAACAAACTATCTCTGATGGATACAGAGTAGCAAATATTTGAACCAAGATAATCTACTTTGTAACGAACAAAGATAGAAATGTTGAAAAAATAGTGTTATGGCATTACAGTATAGGGAACTGCATGCTAAAATAATAAAATCGCTGATATGTGCAACAATGGTCATATGATAATAACAGGTACACAACTGGATAAAAAATAAGAGCCAGTTTATTAAGAATACAAAATATAAAACTTGAAAATTAAAATGCATCAAGAAATACAGATCCGTCTAGAATCCAATATATATTACCAGTCTATGGGGGTTAGAAAATAATTCGTAGACCCTCGGATGCACCAGGATGTGAGTGGATAAGGTTGTGGTATTCTGTATTTCCACTCCGGTTATCGGTGAGGACGGCAAGTAGGTTGAGGTGTGCGTCCTTGTTCAGACCTCTCTCCAGAGGGCGTGCACAGATAGTGCCGCAGTGAAACACCGAAAGTCCCTTGCGAATAGATAATTCTGTATCCGGATGATTTAGTGATGCCTTACGCGTTTCGTGGGGAAATAGCCCCACTTCTTCAGAGGCAGAATGAAGACCATTGTTGCAGCTTTGTTTAAATATACTCTATGTTAATTAATCAATTAAAATGGAATTGCAAAACCATAATTCACTTAAAATATATTAAGCAAAGAAAATAAAAATAGTAGTATTGATAGACATATATGGATTCCCTATAAATATAAGTTTGTTGCATATTTCACTTAAAATATATTAATTCATAAAACATAATTCACTTAAAGGACCACTCTAGGCACCCAGACCACTTTAGCTTAATGAAGTGGTCTGGGTGCCAGGTCCAGCTAGGGTTAACCCATTTTTTTTTTTATAAACATAGCAGTTTCAGAGAAACTGCTATGTTTATTAATGGGTTAAGCCTTCCCCCAAATCCTCTAGTGGCTGTCTCATTGACAGCCGCTAGAGGCGCTTGCGTGATTCTCACTGTGAAAATCACAGTGAGAGCACGCAAGCGTACATAGGAAAGCATTTTAAATGCTTTCCTATGCGACCGGCTAAATGCGCGCGCAGCTCTTGCCGCGCGTGCGCATTCAGCCGACGGGGCGGAACGGAGGAGGATCGGAGGCAGAGATCTCCCCGCCCAGCGCTGGAAAAAAGGTACGTTTTACCCCTTTTCCCCTTTCCAGAGCCGGGCGGGAGGCACCCTCAGGGCACTATAGTGCCAGGAAAACGAGTATGTTTTCCTGGCACTAGAGTGGTCCTTTAAATAAAGCAAAGAAAGTGGAAATAGTAGTACTGATAAACATACATGGATTCCCTATGAGTATAAATTGGTTGCATATTGATACACATTAATATAGTGCTACTCGTAGATAGTGGTGTCATATCTAAGTCATATAATATGTCATAAGTATAAAATTGTTAAGTTGGTACATACAAAATAGACTAAAAACATAACTTCATGAGAGATTAAAATAAACAGTATCTAAAATAACATAATAGAGAGAAAAAGCACAGAATTAAATATATGGGATAAAACACATGAAATTCATGAAATTGTGTTGTATATCGATCTTGTTTAAAATTATACATTTTCTTAATATACTGATGTGTATCATTCATATAATATATGAGACTGCTCCATATAAGGTATAATCAATAATAATATGGAATTAGACAATCCATTAATACATTCCGACAGTCATTCTTAATACATAGAGATTCAGCAGATATAGAGTGAGTTAGATATCTAACATAATAATTAGTTAATAAATAAAGAAGTTACAATGTTGATGGATCCGATCTGAAAACGAAAAAAGGGTAGATAAAACGACACTTATTAAAGACATGTGTTTGGGAATGGTCAAAAAGAATGAATGACTTGGTAAAAAATATATTATATATAAAATATTAGAAAAAACAAACCAAAAAAAAACAGATATGAGACACCAGATATGAGTGGTGGCACTGACTGGGCAAATGGGCACAGTATCCACTGTGAGCCTGACACAGAAGCTGGCAGGCAACTAACTGCTATTCAATCTATTACAGTGAAAAATAAAAATTATCTTTTTAAATGTCAAGCATAAGCTATTGTGAAACCAGATATGAGTTGTGGCACTGGGCAAATGGGCACAGTATCCACTGAGCCTGACACAGAAGCTTGCAGACAACTAACTGCTATTCAATTTATTACAGTGACATTTTTTTTTTCTTTTTAAATGTCAAGCTTAAGCTATTGTGACACCAGTAAGTGAGTGGTGGCACTGGGCAAATGGGCACAGTATGCACTGTGAGCCTGACACAGAAGCTGGCAGGCAGGCAACTGCAATTACATTACACAGAAAAAAAAAAGCAGACTGATGTTCTAGCCCTAAAAAGGGCTTTTTGGGGTGCTGTTCTTACAGCAGAGATCAGATGAGTCCTTCAGGACTGTAGTGGACACTGAATACCCTAGCCTAGCTATCAATTTCCCTATCTAATCAGCAGCATCTACACTTTCCCTCCTCTCACTAAGCATGCAGCTTCAGAATGAATCTAAAATGGATGCTGGGAGGGAGGTGGGAGGGTGTGGAAGGGAGGGTCTGCTGCTAATTTGCTGGAATGTGTCTGCTGACCGTGAGGCAAAGGGTCAAAGTTTGCTCAATGATGATGAATAGGGGGCGGATCGAACCGCCCATGTGTTCGCCCGCGGTGGCGAACGCAAACACGCTATGTTCGCCAGGAACTATTCGCCAGCGAACAGTTCGGTACATCACTAATAATAAATAATGTATATTTTACATGTACAGGTTTTTTTTTTACTAAAATGAGGAATTGTTGGCAATTTATAGTGAATTGAAAGGGAAATTCAAATTTCAAGCTAAAGTAGCAACTGGAAGCAACTGGAAGCACAGCTGATTTGGAGAATCTTTCAAGTTCAGATACTTTGTCCTTAAATTTAAAATTCACTTTGAATTTCCAACAATTCGCGTTTTAGTCAATAACCCTGTACAAAAACCATTATATATATATATTTACATGACTTCTTTATTGTAATTTAAACTACTGTATACTATACAAAAATGTTATCACAAGTTTGCCACGTTTTCTTTTTTCAACACTCCTTCTTCATAAGGGGCATGCATCTAAGGCAGTGGTTTCCATATCAGTCCTCAAGGCACACTGACCAGCAGGGCCGCCCCAGAAATTTTGGGGACCCTAACTCAGCTCAGGGTCTGGGGCCCGCCTCCAATCCCGCCCACAGGGTCCCCCTCCAAATCCCACCCACAGGAATACACACACAGACACAAACACACACACTGATACAAAAGGACACAGATACACACACACAAATACATACTAACAGACACACACACATATAGAAAAGAACACTTGGGAGGATAGTGTTAATAATCCAGGAGCTACCAAGTACGAGTGGCTCAAAAATGGATGATGAAAAACAAGGAGGGGTAATACACCTTTAAGGGGTATATATATTTGAAAGCAATAAATCGTAGTGATATGAGAGCTAGGATGATACATCAATAAATGCAACAAAACTCTGGAAGGTACAAATAACAAACTATCTCTGATGGATACAGAGTAGCAAATATTTGAACCAAGATAATCTACTTTGTAACGAACAAAGATAGAAATGTTGAAAAAATAGTGTTATGGCATTACAGTATAGGGAACTGCATGCTAAAATAATAAAATCGCTGATATGTGCAACAATGGTCATATGATAATAACAGGTACAAAACTGGATAAAAAATAAGAGCCAGTTTATTAAGAATACAAAATATAAAACTTGAAAATTAAAATGCATCTAGAAATACAGATCCGTCTAGAATCCAATATATATTACCAGTCTATGGGGGTTAGAAAAGAATTCGTAGACCCTCGGATGCACCAGGATGGGAGTGGATAAGGTTGTGGTATTCTGTATTTCCACTCCGGTTATCGGTGAGGACGGCAAGTAGGTTGAGGTGTGCGTCCTTGTTCAGACCTCTCTCCAGAGGGCGTGCACAGATAGTGCCGCAGTGAAACACCGAAAGTCCCTTGCGAATAGATAATTCTGTATCCGGATGATTTAGTGATGCCTTACGCGTTTCGTGGGGAAATAGCCCCACTTCTTCAGAGGCAGAATGAAGACCATTGTTGCAGCTTTGTTTAAATATACTCTATGTTAATTAATCAATTAAAATGGAATTGCAAAAACATAATTCACTTAAAATATATTAAGCAAAGAAAATAAAAATAGTAGTATTGATAGACATATATGGATTCCCTATAAATATAAGTTTGTTGCATATTTCACTTAAAATATATTAATTCATAAAACATAATTCACTTAAAGGACCACTCTAGGCACCCAGACCACTTTAGCTTAATGAAGTGGTCTGGGTACCAGGTCCAGCTAGGGTTAACCCATTTTTTTTTATAAACATAGCAGTTTCAGAGAAACTGCTATGTTTATTAATGGGTTAAGCCTTCCCCCAAATCCTCTAGTGGCTGTCTCATTGACAGCCGCTAGAGGCGCTTGCGTGATTCTCACTGTGAAAATCACAGTGAGAGCACGCAAGCGTACATAGGAAAGCATTGTAAATGCTTTCCTATGCGACCGGCTAAATGCGCGCGCAGTTCTTGCCGCGCGTGCGCATTCAGCCGACGGGGCGGAACGGAGGAGGATCGGAGGCATAGATCTCCCCGCCCAGTGCTGGAAAAAAGGTACGTTTTACCCCTTTTCCCCTTTCCAGAGCCGGGCGGGAGGCACCCTCAGGGCACTATAGTGCCAGGAAAACGAGTATGTTTTCCTGGCACTAGAGTGGTCCTTTAAATAAAGCAAAGAAAGTGGAAATAGTAGTACTGATAAACATGCATGGATTCCCTATGAGTATAAATTGGTTGCATATTGATACAATTTAATATAGTGCTACTCGTAGATAGTGGTGTCATATCTAAGTCATATAATATGTCATAAGTATAAAATTGTTAAGTTGGTACATACAAAATAGACTAAAAACATAACTTCATGAGAGATTAAAATAAACAGTATCTAAAATAACATAATAGAGAGAAAAAGCACAGAATTAAATATATGGGATAAAACACATGAAATTCATGAAATTGTGTTGTATATCGATCTTGTTTAAAATTATACATTTTCTTAATATACTGATGTGTATCATTCATATAATATATGAGACTGCTCCATATAAGGTATAATAATCAATAATAATATGGAATTAGACAATCCATTAATACATTCCGACAGTCATTCTTAATACATAGAGATTCAGCAGATATAGAGTGAGTTAGATATCTAACATAATAATTAGTTAATAAATAAAGAAGTTACAATGTTGATGGATCCGATCTGAAAACGAAAAAAGGGTAGATTAAACGACACTTATTAAAGACATGTGTTTGGGAATGGTCAAAAAGAATGAATGACTTGGTAAAAAATATATTATATATAAAATATTAGAAAAAACAAACCAAAAAAAAAACAGATATGAGACACCAGATATGAGTGGTGGCACTGACTGGGCAAATGGGCACAGTATCCACTGTGAGCCTGACACAGAAGCTGGCAGGCAACTAACTGCTATTCAATCTATTACAGTGAAAAATAAAAATTATCTTTTTAAATGTCAAGCATAAGCTATTGTGAAACCAGATATGAGTTGTGGCACTGGGCAAATGGGCACAGTATCCACTGAGCCTGACACAGAAGCTTGCAGACAACTAACTGCTATTCAATTTATTACAGTGACATTTTTTTTTTCTTTTTAAATGTCAAGCTTAAGCTATTGTGACACCAGTAAGTGAGTGGTGGCACTGGGCAAATGGGCACAGTATGCACTGTGAGCCTGACACAGAAGCTGGCAGGCAGGCAACTGCAATTACATTACACAGAAAAAAAAAAGCAGACTGATGTTCTAGCCCTAAAAAGGGCTTTTTGGGGTGCTGTTCTTACAGCAGAGATCAGATGAGTCCTTCAGGACTGTAGTGGACACTGAATACCCTAGCCTAGCTATCAATTTCCCTATCTAATCAGCAGCATCTACACTTTCCCTCCTCTCACTAAGCATGCAGCTTCAGAATGAATCTAAAATGGATGCTGGGAGGGAGGTGGGAGGGTGTGGAAGGGAGGGTCTGCTGCTAATTTGCTGGAATGTGTCTGCTGACCGTGAGGCAAAGGGTCAAAGTTTGCTCAATGATGATGAATAGGGGGCGGATCGAACCGCCCATGTGTTCGCCGCGGTGGCGAACGCAAACACGCTATGTTCGCCAGGAACTATTCGCCAGCGAACAGTTCGGTACATCACTAATAATAAATAATGTATATTTTACATGTACAGGTTTTTTTTTTACTAAAATGAGGAATTGTTGGCAATTTATAGTGAATTGAAAGGGAAATTCAAATTTCAAGCTAAAGTAGCAACTGGAAGCAACTGGAAGCACAGCTGATTTGGAGAATCTTTCAAGTTCAGATACTTTGTCCTTAAATTTAAAATTCACTTTGAATTTCCAACAATTCGCGTTTTAGTCAATAACCCTGTACAAAAACCATTATATATATATATTTACATGACTTCTTTATTGTAATTTAAACTACTGTATACTATACAAAAATGTTATCACAAGTTTGCCACGTTTTCTTTTTTCAACACTCCTTCTTCATAAGGGGCATGCATCTAAGGCAGTGGTTTCCATATCAGTCCTCAAGGCACACTGACCAGCAGGGCCGCCCCAGAAATTTTGGGGACCCTAACTCAGCTCAGGGTCTGGGGCCCGCCTCCAATCCCGCCCACAGGGTCCCCCTCCAAATCCCACCCACAGGAATACACACACAGACACAAACACACACACTGATACAAAAGGACACAGATACACACACACACAAATACATACTAACAGACACACACACATATAGAAAAGAACACTTGGGAGGATAGTGTTAATAATCCAGGAGCTACCAAGTACGAGTGGCTCAAAAATGGATGATGAAAAACAAGGAGGGGTAATACACCTTTAAGGGGTATATATATTTGAAAGCAATAAATCGTAGTGATATGAGAGCTAGGATGATACATCAATAAATGCAACAAAACTCTGGAAGGTACAAATAACAAACTATCTCTGATGGATACAGAGTAGCAAATATTTGAACCAAGATAATCTACTTTGTAACGAACAAAGATAGAAATGTTGAAAAAATAGTGTTATGGCATTACAGTATAGGGAACTGCATGCTAAAATAATAAAATCGCTGATATGTGCAACAATGGTCATATGATAATAACAGGTACAAAACTGGATAAAAAATAAGAGCCAGTTTATTAAGAATACAAAATATAAAACTTGAAAATTAAAATGCATCTAGAAATACAGATCCGTCTAGAATCCAATATATATTACCAGTCTATGGGGGTTAGAAAAGAATTCGTAGACCCTCGGATGCACCAGGATGGGAGTGGATAAGGTTGTGGTATTCTGTATTTCCACTCCGGTTATCGGTGAGGACGGCAAGTAGGTTGAGGTGTGCGTCCTTGTTCAGACCTCTCTCCAGAGGGCGTGCACAGATAGTGCTGCAGTGAAACACCGAAAGTCCCCTGCGAATAGATAATTCTGTATCCGGATGATTTAGTGATGCCTTACGCGTTTCGTGGGGAAATAGCCCCACTTCTTCAGAGGCAGAATGAAGACCATTGTTGCAGCTTTGTTTAAATATACTCTATGTTAATTAATCAATTAAAATGGAATTGCAAAAACATAATTCACTTAAAATATATTAAGCAAAGAAAATAAAAATAGTAGTATTGATAGACATATATGGATTCCCTATAAATATAAGTTTGTTGCATATTTCACTTAAAATATATTAATTCATAAAACATAATTCACTTAAAGGACCACTCTAGGCACCCAGACCACTTTAGCTTAATGAAGTGGTCTGGGTACCAGGTCCAGCTAGGGTTAACCCATTTTTTTTTATAAACATAGCAGTTTCAGAGAAACTGCTATGTTTATTAATGGGTTAAGCCTTCCCCCAAATCCTCTAGTGGCTGTCTCATTGACAGCCGCTAGAGGCGCTTGCGTGATTCTCACTGTGAAAATCACAGTGAGAGCACGCAAGCGTACATAGGAAAGCATTGTAAATGCTTTCCTATGCGACCGGCTAAATGCGCGCGCAGTTCTTGCCGCGCGTGCGCATTCAGCCGACGGGGCGGAACGGAGGAGGATCGGAGGCATAGATCTCCCCGCCCAGTGCTGGAAAAAAGGTACGTTTTACCCCTTTTCCCCTTTCCAGAGCCGGGCGGGAGGCACCCTCAGGGCACTATAGTGCCAGGAAAACGAGTATGTTTTCCTGGCACTAGAGTGGTCCTTTAAATAAAGCAAAGAAAGTGGAAATAGTAGTACTGATAAACATGCATGGATTCCCTATGAGTATAAATTGGTTGCATATTGATACAATTTAATATAGTGCTACTCGTAGATAGTGGTGTCATATCTAAGTCATATAATATGTCATAAGTATAAAATTGTTAAGTTGGTACATACAAAATAGACTAAAAACATAACTTCATGAGAGATTAAAATAAACAGTATCTAAAATAACATAATAGAGAGAAAAAGCACAGAATTAAATATATGGGATAAAACACATGAAATTCATGAAATTGTGTTGTATATCGATCTTGTTTAAAATTATACATTTTCTTAATATACTGATGTGTATCATTCATATAATGTATGAGACTGCTCCATATAAGGTATAATAATCAATAATAATATGGAATTAGACAATCCATTAATACATTCCGACAGTCATTCTTAATACATAGAGATTCAGCAGATATAGAGTGAGTTAGATATCTAACATAATAATTAGTTAATAAATAAAGAAGTTACAATGTTGATGGATCCGATCTGAAAACGAAAAAAGGGTAGATTAAACGACACTTATTAAAGACATGTGTTTGGGAATGGTCAAAAAGAATGAATGACTTGGTAAAAAATATATTATATATAAAATATTAGAAAAAACAAAACAAAAAAAAAACAGATATGAGACACCAGATATGAGTGGTGGCACTGACTGGGCAAATGGGCACAGTATCCACTGTGAGCCTGACACAGAAGCTGGCAGGCAACTAACTGCTATTCAATCTATTACAGTGAAAAATAAAAATTATCTTTTTAAATGTCAAGCATAAGCTATTGTGAAACCAGATATGAGTTGTGGCACTGGGCAAATGGGCACAGTATCCACTGAGCCTGACACAGAAGCTTGCAGACAACTAACTGCTATTCAATTTATTACAGTGACATTTTTTTTTCTTTTTAAATGTCAAGCTTAAGCTATTGTGACACCAGTAAGTGAGTGGTGGCACTGGGCAAATGGGCACAGTATGCACTGTGAGCCTGACACAGAAGCTGGCAGGCAGGCAACTGCAATTACATTACACAGAAAAAAAAAGCAGACTGATGTTCTAGCCCTAAAAAGGGCTTTTTGGGGTGCTGTTCTTACAGCAGAGATCAGATGAGTCCTTCAGGACTGTAGTGGACACTGAATACCCTAGCCTAGCTATCAATTTCCCTATCTAATCAGCAGCATCTACACTTTCCCTCCTCTCACTAAGCATGCAGCTTCAGAATGAATCTAAAATGGATGCTGGGAGGGAGGTGGGAGGGTGTGGAAGGGAGGGTCTGCTGCTAATTTGCTGGAATGTGTCTGCTGACCGTGAGGCAAAGGGTCAAAGTTTGCTCAATGATGATGAATAGGGGGCGGATCGAACCGCCCATGTGTTCGCCCGCGGTGGCGAACGCAAACACGCTATGTTCGCCAGGAACTATTCGCCAGCGAACAGTTCGGTACATCACTAATAATAAATAATGTATATTTTACATGTACAGGTTTTTTTTTTACTAAAATGAGGAATTGTTGGCAATTTATAGTGAATTGAAAGGGAAATTCAAATTTCAAGCTAAAGTAGCAACTGGAAGCAACTGGAAGCACAGCTGATTTGGAGAATCTTTCAAGTTCAGATACTTTGTCCTTAAATTTAAAATTCACTTTGAATTTCCAACAATTCGCGTTTTAGTCAATAACCCTGTACAAAAACCATTATATATATATATTTACATGACTTCTTTATTGTAATTTAAACTACTGTATACTATACAGAAATGTTATCACAAGTTTGCCACGTTTTCTTTTTTCAACACTCCTTCTTCATAAGGGGCATGCATCTAAGGCAGTGGTTTCCATATCAGTCCTCAAGGCACACTGACCAGCAGGGCCGCCCCAGAAATTTTGGGGACCCTAACTCAGCTCAGGGTCTGGGGCCCGCCTCCAATCCCGCCCACAGGGTCCCCCTCCAAATCCCACCCACAGGAATACACACACAGACACAAACACACACACTGATACAAAAGGACACAGATACACACACACAAATACATACTAACAGACACACACACATATAGAAAAGAACACTTGGGAGGATAGTGTTAATAATCCAGGAGCTACCAAGTACGAGTGGCTCAAAAATGGATGATGAAAAACAAGGAGGGGTAATACACCTTTAAGGGGTATATATATTTGAAAGCAATAAATCGTAGTGATATGAGAGCTAGGATGATACATCAATAAATGCAACAAAACTCTGGAAGGTACAAATAACAAACTATCTCTGATGGATACAGAGTAGCAAATATTTGAACCAAGATAATCTACTTTGTAACGAACAAAGATAGAAATGTTGAAAAAATAGTGTTATGGCATTACAGTATAGGGAACTGCATGCTAAAATAATAAAATCGCTGATATGTGCAACAATGGTCATATGATAATAACAGGTACAAAACTGGATAAAAAATAAGAGCCAGTTTATTAAGAATACAAAATATAAAACTTGAAAATTAAAATGCATCTAGAAATACAGATCCGTCTAGAATCCAATATATATTACCAGTCTATGGGGGTTAGAAAAGAATTCGTAGACCCTCGGATGCACCAGGATGGGAGTGGATAAGGTTGTGGTATTCTGTATTTCCACTCCGGTTATCGGTGAGGACGGCAAGTAGGTTGAGGTGTGCGTCCTTGTTCAGACCTCTCTCCAGAGGGCGTGCACAGATAGTGCTGCAGTGAAACACCGAAAGTCCCCTGCGAATAGATAATTCTGTATCCGGATGATTTAGTGATGCCTTACGCGTTTCGTGGGGAAATAGCCCCACTTCTTCAGAGGCAGAATGAAGACCATTGTTGCAGCTTTGTTTAAATATACTCTATGTTAATTAATCAATTAAAATGGAATTGCAAAAACATAATTCACTTAAAATATATTAAGCAAAGAAAATAAAAATAGTAGTATTGATAGACATATATGGATTCCCTATAAATATAAGTTTGTTGCATATTTCACTTAAAATATATTAATTCATAAAACATAATTCACTTAAAGGACCACTCTAGGCACCCAGACCACTTTAGCTTAATGAAGTGGTCTGGGTACCAGGTCCAGCTAGGGTTAACCCATTTTTTTTTATAAACATAGCAGTTTCAGAGAAACTGCTATGTTTATTAATGGGTTAAGCCTTCCCCCAAATCCTCTAGTGGCTGTCTCATTGACAGCCGCTAGAGGCGCTTGCGTGATTCTCACTGTGAAAATCACAGTGAGAGCACGCAAGCGTACATAGGAAAGCATTGTAAATGCTTTCCTATGCGACCGGCTAAATGCGCGCGCAGTTCTTGCCGCGCGTGCGCATTCAGCCGACGGGGCGGAACGGAGGAGGATCGGAGGCATAGATCTCCCCGCCCAGTGCTGGAAAAAAGGTACGTTTTACCCCTTTTCCCCTTTCCAGAGCCGGGCGGGAGGCACCCTCAGGGCACTATAGTGCCAGGAAAACGAGTATGTTTTCCTGGCACTAGAGAGGTCCTTTAAATAAAGCAAAGAAAGTGGAAATAGTAGTACTGATAAACATGCATGGATTCCCTATGAGTATAAATTGGTTGCATATTGATACAATTTAATATAGTGCTACTCGTAGATAGTGGTGTCATATCTAAGTCATATAATATGTCATAAGTATAAAATTGTTAAGTTGGTACATACAAAATAGACTAAAAACATAACTTCATGAGAGATTAAAATAAACAGTATCTAAAATAACATAATAGAGAGAAAAAGCACAGAATTAAATATATGGGATAAAACACATGAAATTCATGAAATTGTGTTGTATATCGATCTTGTTTAAAATTATACATTTTCTTAATATACTGATGTGTATCATTCATATAATATATGAGACTGCTCCATATAAGGTATAATAATCAATAATAATATGGAATTAGACAATCCATTAATACATTCCGACAGTCATTCTTAATACATAGAGATTCAGCAGATATAGAGTGAGTTAGATATCTAACATAATAATTAGTTAATAAATAAAGAAGTTACAATGTTGATGGATCCGATCTGAAAACGAAAAAAGGGTAGATTAAACGACACTTATTAAAGACATGTGTTTGGGAATGGTCAAAAAGAATGAATGACTTGGTAAAAAATATATTATATATAAAATATTAGAAAAAACAAAACAAAAAAAAAACAGATATGAGACACCAGATATGAGTGGTGGCACTGACTGGGCAAATGGGCACAGTATCCACTGTGAGCCTGACACAGAAGCTGGCAGGCAACTAACTGCTATTCAATCTATTACAGTGAAAAATAAAAATTATCTTTTTAAATGTCAAGCATAAGCTATTGTGAAACCAGATATGAGTTGTGGCACTGGGCAAATGGGCACAGTATCCACTGAGCCTGACACAGAAGCTTGCAGACAACTAACTGCTATTCAATTTATTACAGTGACATTTTTTTTTCTTTTTAAATGTCAAGCTTAAGCTATTGTGACACCAGTAAGTGAGTGGTGGCACTGGGCAAATGGGCACAGTATGCACTGTGAGCCTGACACAGAAGCTGGCAGGCAGGCAACTGCAATTACATTACACAGAAAAAAAAAGCAGACTGATGTTCTAGCCCTAAAAAGGGCTTTTTGGGGTGCTGTTCTTACAGCAGAGATCAGATGAGTCCTTCAGGACTGTAGTGGACACTGAATACCCTAGCCTAGCTATCAATTTCCCTATCTAATCAGCAGCATCTACACTTTCCCTCCTCTCACTAAGCATGCAGCTTCAGAATGAATCTAAAATGGATGCTGGGAGGGAGGTGGGAGGGTGTGGAAGGGAGGGTCTGCTGCTAATTTGCTGGAATGTGTCTGCTGACCGTGAGACAAAGGGTCAAAGTTTGCTCAATGATGATGAATAGGGGGCGGATCGAACCGCCCATGTGTTCGCCCGCGGTGGCGAACGCAAACACGCTATGTTCGCCAGGAACTATTCGCCAGCGAACAGTTCGGTACATCACTAATAATAAATAATGTATATTTTACATGTACAGGTTTTTTTTTTACTAAAATGAGGAATTGTTGGCAATTTATAGTGAATTGAAAGGGAAATTCAAATTTCAAGCTAAAGTAGCAACTGGAAGCAACTGGAAGCACAGCTGATTTGGAGAATCTTTCAAGTTCAGATACTTTGTCCTTAAATTTAAAATTCACTTTGAATTTCCAACAATTCGCATTTTAGTCAATAACCCTGTACAAAAACCATTATATATATATATTTACATGACTTCTTTATTGTAATTTAAACTACTGTATACTATACAGAAATGTTATCACAAGTTTGCCACGTTTTCTTTTTTCAACACTCCTTCTTCATAAGGGGCATGCATCTAAGGCAGTGGTTTCCATATCAGTCCTCAAGGCACACTGACCAGCAGGGCCGCCCCAGAAATTTTGGGGACCCTAACTCAGCTCAGGGTCTGGGGCCCGCCTCCAATCCCGCCCACAGGGTCCCCCTCCAAATCCCACCCACAGGAATACACACACAGACACAAACACACACACTGATACAAAAGGACACAGATACACACACACAAATACATACTAACAGACACACACACATATAGAAAAGAACACTTGGGAGGATAGTGTTAATAATCCAGGAGCTACCAAGTACGAGTGGCTCAAAAATGGATGATGAAAAACAAGGAGGGGTAATACACCTTTAAGGGGTATATATATTTGAAAGCAATAAATCGTAGTGATATGAGAGCTAGGATGATACATCAATAAATGCAACAAAACTCTGGAAGGTACAAATAACAAACTATCTCTGATGGATACAGAGTAGCAAATATTTGAACCAAGATAATCTACTTTGTAACGAACAAAGATAGAAATGTTGAAAAAATAGTGTTATGGCATTACAGTATAGGGAACTGCATGCTAAAATAATAAAATCGCTGATATGTGCAACAATGGTGATATGATAATAACAGGTACAAAACTGGATAAAAAATAATAGCCAGTTTATTAAGAATACAAAATATAAAACTTGAAAATTAAAATGCATCAAGAAATACAGATCCGTCTAGAATCCAATATATATTACCAGTCTATGGGGGTTAGAAAATAATTCGTAGACCCTCGGATGCACCAGGATGTGAGTGGATAAGGTTGTGGTATTCTGTATTTCCACTCCGGTTATCGGTGAGGACGGCAAGTAGGTTGAGGTGTGCGTCCTTGTTCAGACCTCTCTCCAGAGGGCGTGCACAGATAGTGCCGCAGTGAAACACCGAAAGTCCCCTGCGAATAGATAATTCTGTATCCGGATGATTTAGTGATGCCTTACGCGTTTCGTGGGGAAATAGCCCCACTTCTTCAGAGGCAGAATGAAGACCATTGTTGCAGCTTTGTTTAAATATACTCTATGTTAATTAATCAATTAAAATGGAATTGCAAAACCATAATTCACTTAAAATATATTAAGCAAAGAAAATAAAAATAGTAGTATTGATAGACATATATGGATTCCCTATAAATATAAGTTTGTTGCATATTTCACTTAAAATATATTAATTCATAAAACATAATTCACTTAAAGGACCACTCTAGGCACCCAGACCACTTTAGCTTAATGAAGTGGTCTGGGTGCCAGGTCCAGCTAGGGTTAACCCATTTTTTTTTTTATAAACATAGCAGTTTCAGAGAAACTGCTATGTTTATTAATGGGTTAAGCCTTCCCCCAAATCCTCTAGTGGCTGTCTCATTGACAGCCGCTAGAGGCGCTTGCGTGATTCTCACTGTGAAAATCACAGTGAGAGCACGCAAGCGTACATAGGAAAGCATTGTAAATGCTTTCCTATGCGACCGGCTAAATGCGCGCGCAGCTCTTGCCGCGCGTGCGCATTCAGCCGACGGGGCGGAACGGAGGAGGATCGGAGGCAGAGATCTCCCCGCCCAGCGCTGGAAAAAAGGTACGTTTTACCCCTTTTCCCCTTTCCAGAGCCGGGCGGGAGGCACCCTCAGGGCACTATAGTGCCAGGAAAACGAGTATGTTTTCCTGGCACTAGAGTGGTCCTTTAAATAAAGCAAAGAAAGTGGAAATAGTAGTACTGATAAACATACATGGATTCCCTATGAGTATAAATTGGTTGCATATTGATACACATTAATATAGTGCTACTCGTAGATAGTGGTGTCATATCTAAGTCATATAATATGTCATAAGTATAAAATTGTTAAGTTGGTACATACAAAATAGACTAAAAACATAACTTCATGAGAGATTAAAATAAACAGTATCTAAAATAACATAATAGAGAGAAAAAGCACAGAATTAAATATATGGGATAAAACACATGAAATTCATGAAATTGTGTTGTATATCGATCTTGTTTAAAATTATACATTTTCTTAATATACTGATGTGTATCATTCATATAATATATGAGACTGCTCCATATAAGGTATAATAATCAATAATAATATGGAATTAGACAATCCATTAATACATTCCGACAGTCATTCTTAATACATAGAGATTCAGCAGATATAGAGTGAGTTAGATATCTAACATAATAATTAGTTAATAAATAAAGAAGTTACAATGTTGATGGATCCGATCTGAAAACGAAAAAAGGGTAGATAAAACGACACTTATTAAAGACATGTGTTTGGGAATGGTCAAAAAGAATGAATGACTTGGTAAAAAATATATTATATATAAAATATTAGAAAAAACAAAACAAAAAAAAAACAGATATGAGACACCAGATATGAGTGGTGGCACTGACTGGGCAAATGGGCACAGTATCCACTGTGAGCCTGACACAGAAGCTGGCAGGCAACTAACTGCTATTCAATCTATTACAGTGAAAAATAAAAATTATCTTTTTAAATGTCAAGCATAAGCTATTGTGAAACCAGATATGAGTTGTGGCACTGGGCAAATGGGCACAGTATCCACTGAGCCTGACACAGAAGCTTGCAGACAACTAACTGCTATTCAATTTATTACAGTGACATTTTTTTTTTCTTTTTAAATGTCAAGCTTAAGCTATTGTGACACCAGTAAGTGAGTGGTGGCACTGGGCAAATGGGCACAGTATGCACTGTGAGCCTGACACAGAAGCTGGCAGGCAGGCAACTGCAATTACATTACACAGAAAAAAAAAAGCAGACTGATGTTCTAGCCCTAAAAAGGGCTTTTTGGGGTGCTGTTCTTACAGCAGAGATCAGATGAGTCCTTCAGGACTGTAGTGGACACTGAATACCCTAGCCTAGCTATCAATTTCCCTATCTAATCAGCAGCATCTACACTTTCCCTCCTCTCACTAAGCATGCAGCTTCAGAATGAATCTAAAATGGATGCTGGGAGGGAGGTGGGAGGGTGTGGAAGGGAGGGTCTGCTGCTAATTTGCTGGAATGTGTCTGCTGACCGTGAGGCAAAGGGTCAAAGTTTGCTCAATGATGATGAATAGGGGGCGGATCGAACCGCCCATGTGTTCGCCCGCGGTGGCGAACGCAAACACGCTATGTTCGCCAGGAACTATTCGCCAGCGAACAGTTCGGTACATCACTAATAATAAATAATGTATATTTTACATGTACAGGTTTTTTTTTTTACTAAAATGAGGAATTGTTGGCAATTTATAGTGAATTGAAAGGGAAATTCAAATTTCAAGCTAAAGTAGCAACTGGAAGCAACTGGAAGCACAGCTGATTTGGAGAATCTTTCAAGTTCAGATACTTTGTCCTTAAATTTAAAATTCACTTTGAATTTCCAACAATTCGCGTTTTAGTCAATAACCCTGTACAAAAACCATTATATATATATATTTACATGACTTCTTTATTGTAATTTAAACTACTGTATACTATACAGAAATGTTATCACAAGTTTGCCACGTTTTCTTTTTTCAACACTCCTTCTTCATAAGGGGCATGCATCTAAGGCAGTGGTTTCCATATCAGTCCTCAAGGCACACTGACCAGCAGGGCCGCCCCAGAAATTTTGGGGACCCTAACTCAGCTCAGCGTCTGGGGCCCGCCTCCAATCCCGCCCACAGGGTCCCCCTCCAAATCCCACCCACAGGAATACACACACAGACACAAACACACACACTGATACAAAAGGACACAGATACACACACACAAATACATACTAACAGACACACACACATATAGAAAAGAACACTTGGGAGGATAGTGTTAATAATCCAGGAGCT
This sequence comes from Pelobates fuscus, assembly GCF_036172605.1. Lineage (NCBI taxonomy): Eukaryota > Metazoa > Chordata > Amphibia > Anura > Pelobatidae > Pelobates > Pelobates fuscus. The sequence goes on from NC_086324.1 coordinate 73,435,530, forward strand.
ACCAAGTACGAGTGGCTCAAAAATGGATGATGAAAAACAAGGAGGGGTAATACACCTTTAAGGGGTATATATATTTGAAAGCAATAAATCGTAGTGATATGAGAGCTAGGATGATACATCAATAAATGCAACAAAACTCTGGAAGGTACAAATAACAAACTATCTCTGATGGATACAGAGTAGCAAATATTTGAACCAAGATAATCTACTTTGTAACGAACAAAGATAGAAATGTTGAAAAAATAGTGTTATGGCATTACAGTATAGGGAACTGCATGCTAAAATAATAAAATCGCTGATATGTGCAACAATGGTCATATGATAATAACAGGTACAAAACTGGATAAAAAATAAGAGCCAGTTTATTAAGAATACAAAATATAAAACTTGAAAATTAAAATGCATCTAGAAATACAGATCCGTCTAGAATCCAATATATATTACCAGTCTATGGGGGTTAGAAAATAATTCGTAGACCCTCGGATGCACCAGGATGGGAGTGGATAAGGTTGTGGTATTCTGTATTTCCACTCCGGTTATCGGTGAGGACGGCAAGTAGGTTGAGGTGTGCGTCCTTGTTCAGACCTCTCTCCAGAGGGCGTGCACAGATAGTGCTGCAGTGAAACACCGAAAGTCCCCTGCGAATAGATAATTCTGTATCCGGATGATTTAGTGATGCCTTACGCGTTTCGTGGGGAAATAGCCCCACTTCTTCAGAGGCAGAATGAAGACCATTGTTGCAGCTTTGTTTAAATATACTCTATGTTAATTAATCAATTAAAATGGAATTGCAAAAACATAATTCACTTAAAATATATTAAGCAAAGAAAATAAAAATAGTAGTATTGATAGACATATATGGATTCCCTATAAATATAAGTTTGTTGCATATTTCACTTAAAATATATTAATTCATAAAACATAATTCACTTAAAGGACCACTCTAGGCACCCAGACCACTTTAGCTTAATGAAGTGGTCTGGGTACCAGGTCCAGCTAGGGTTAACCCATTTTTTTTTATAAACATAGCAGTTTCAGAGAAACTGCTATGTTTATTAATGGGTTAAGCCTTCCCCCAAATCCTCTAGTGGCTGTCTCATTGACAGCCGCTAGAGGCGCTTGCGTGATTCTCACTGTGAAAATCACAGTGAGAGCACGCAAGCGTACATAGGAAAGCATTGTAAATGCTTTCCTATGCGACCGGCTAAATGCGCGCGCAGTTCTTGCCGCGCGTGCGCATTCAGCCGACGGGGCGGAACGGAGGAGGATCGGAGGCATAGATCTCCCCGCCCAGCGCTGGAAAAAAGGTACGTTTTACCCCTTTTCCCCTTTCCAGAGCCGGGCGGGAGGCACCCTCAGGGCACTATAGTGCCAGGAAAACGAGTATGTTTTCCTGGCACTAGAGTGGTCCTTTAAATAAAGCAAAGAAAGTGGAAATAGTAGTACTGATAAACATACATGGATTCCCTATGAGTATAAATTGGTTGCATATTGATACACATTAATATAGTGCTACTCGTAGATAGTGGTGTCATATCTAAGTCATATAATATGTCATAAGTATAAAATTGTTAAGTTGGTACATACAAAATAGACTAAAAACATAACTTCATGAGAGATTAAAATAAACAGTATCTAAAATAACATAATAGAGAGAAAAAGCACAGAATTAAATATATGGGATAAAACACATGAAATTCATGAAATTGTGTTGTATATCGATCTTGTTTAAAATTATACATTTTCTTAATATACTGATGTGTATCATTCATATAATATATGAGACTGCTCCATATAAGGTATAATAATCAATAATAATATGGAATTAGACAATCCATTAATACATTCCGACAGTCATTCTTAATACATAGAGATTCAGCAGATATAGAGTGAGTTAGATATCTAACATAATAATTAGTTAATAAATAAAGAAGTTACAATGTTGATGGATCCAATCTGAAAACGAAAAAAGGGTAGATTAAACGACACTTATTAAAGACATGTGTTTGGGAATGGTCAAAAAGAATGAATGACTTGGTAAAAAATATATTATATATAAAATATTAGAAAAAACAAAACAAAAAAAAAACAGATATGAGACACCAGATATGAGTGGTGGCACTGACTGGGCAAATGGGCACAGTATCCACTGTGAGCCTGACACAGAAGCTGGCAGGCAACTAACTGCTATTCAATCTATTACAGTGAAAAATAAAAATTATCTTTTTAAATGTCAAGCATAAGCTATTGTGAAACCAGATATGAGTTGTGGCACTGGGCAAATGGGCACAGTATCCACTGAGCCTGACACAGAAGCTTGCAGACAACTAACTGCTATTCAATTTATTACAGTGAAATTTTTTTTCTTTTTAAATCTCAAGCTTAAGCTATTGTGACACCAGTAAGTGAGTGGTGGCACTGGGCAAATGGGCACAGTATGCACTGTGAGCCTGACACAGAAGCTGGCAGGCAGGCAACTGCAATTACATTACACAGAAAAAAAAAAGCAGACTGATGTTCTAGCCCTAAAAAGAGCTTTTTGGGGTGCTGTTCTTACAGCAGAGATCAGATGAGTCCTTCAGGACTGTAGTGGACACTGAATACCCTAGCCTAGCTATCAATTTCCCTATCTAATCAGCAGCATCTACACTTTCCCTCCTCTCACTAAGCATGCAGCTTCAGAATTAATCTAAAATGGATGCTGGGAGGGAGGTGGGAGGGTGTGGAAGGGAGGGTCTGTTGCTAATTTGCTGGAATGTGTCTGCTGACCGTGAGGCAAAGGGTAAAAGTTTGCTCAATGATGATGAATAGGGGGCGGATCGAACCGCCCATGTGTTCGCCCGCGGTGGCGAACGCAAACACGCTATGTTCGCCAGGAACTATTCGCCAGCGAACAGTTCGGTACATCACTAATAATAAATAATGTATATTTTACATGTACAGGTTTTTTTTTTACTAAAATGAGAATTGTTGGCAATTTATAGTGAATTGAAAGGGAAATTCAAATTTCAAGCTAAAGTAGCAACTGGAAGCAACTGGAAGCACAGCTGATTTGGAGAATCTTTCAAGTTCAGATACTTTGTCCTTAAATGTAAAATTCACTTTGAATTTCCAACAATTCGCATTTTAGTCAATAACCCTGTACAAAAACCATTATATATATATATTGACATGACTTCTTTATTGTAATTTAAACTACTGTATACTATACAGAAATGTTATCACAAGTTTGCCACGTTTTCTTTTTTCAACACTCCTTCTTCATAAGGGGCATGCATCTAAGGCAGTGGTTTCCATATCAGTCCTCAAGGCACACTGACCAGCAGGGCCGCCCCAGAAATTTTGGGGACCCTAACTCAGCTCAGGGTCTGGGGCCCGCCTCCAATCCCGCCCACAGGGTCCCCCTCCAAATCCCACCCACAGGAATACACACACAGACACAAACACACACACTGATACAAAAGGACACAGATACACACACACAAATACATACTAACAGACACACACACATATAGAAAAGAACACTTGGGAGGATAGTGTTAATAATCCAGGAGCTACCAAGTACGAGTGGCTCAAAAATGGATGATGAAAAACAAGGAGGGGTAATACACCTTTTAAGGGGTATATATATTTGAAAGCAATAAATCGTAGTGATATGAGAGCTAGGATGATACATCAATAAATGCAACAAAACTCTGGAAGGTACAAATAACAAACTATCTCTGATGGATACAGAGTAGCAAATATTTGAACCAAGATAATCTACTTTGTAACGAACAAAGATAGAAATGTTGAAAAAATAGTGTTATGGCATTACAGTATAGGGAACTGCATGCTAAAATAATAAAATCGCTGATATGTGCAACAATGGTCATATGATAATAACAGGTACAAAACTGGATAAAAAATAAGAGCCAGTTTATTAAGAATACAAAATATAAAACTTGAAAATTAAAATGCATCTAGAAATACAGATCCGTCTAGAATCCAATATATATTACCAGTCTATGGGGGTTAGAAAATAATTCGTAGACCCTCGGATGCACCAGGATGGGAGTGGATAAGGTTGTGGTATTCTGTATTTCCACTCCGGTTATCGGTGAGGACGGCAAGTAGGTTGAGGTGTGCGTCCTTGTTCAGACCTCTCTCCAGAGGGCGTGCACAGATAGTGCTGCAGTGAAACACCGAAAGTCCCCTGCGAATAGATAATTCTGTATCCGGATGATTTAGTGATGCCTTACGCGTTTCGTGGGGAAATAGCCCCACTTCTTCAGAGGCAGAATGAAGACCATTGTTGCAGCTTTGTTTAAATATACTCTATGTTAATTAATCAATTAAAATGGAATTGCAAAAACATAATTCACTTAAAATATATTAAGCAAAGAAAATAAAAATAGTAGTATTGATAGACATATATGGATTCCCTATAAATATAAGTTTGTTGCATATTTCACTTAAAATATATTAATTCATAAAACATAATTCACTTAAAGGACCACTCTAGGCACCCAGACCACTTTAGCTTAATGAATTGGTCTGGGTACCAGGTCCAGCTAGGGTTAACCCATTTTTTTTTATAAACATAGCAGTTTCAGAGAAACTGCTATGTTTATTAATGGGTTAAGCCTTCCCCCAAATCCTCTAGTGGCTGTCTCATTGACAGCCGCTAGAGGCGCTTGCGTGATTCTCACTGTGAAAATCACAGTGAGAGCACGCAAGCGTACATAGGAAAGCATTGTAAATGCTTTCCTATGCGACCGGCTAAATGCGCGCGCAGTTCTTGCCGCGCGTGTGCATTCAGCCGACGTTTCGGAACGGAGGAGGATCGGAGGCATAGATCTCCCCGCCCAGCGCTGGAAAAAAGGTACGTTTTACCCCTTTTCCCCTTTCCAGAGCCGGGCGGGAGGCACCCTCAGGGCACTATAGTGCCAGGAAAACGAGTATGTTTTCCTGGCACTAGAGTGGTCCTTTAAATAAAGCAAAGAAAGTGGAAATAGTAGTACTGATAAACATACATGGATTCCCTATGAGTATAAATTGGTTGCATATTGATACACATTAATATAGTGCTACTCGTAGATAGTGGTGTCATATCTAAGTCATATAATATGTCATAAGTATAAAATTGTTAAGTTGGTACATACAAAATAGACTAAAAACATAACTTCATGAGAGATTAAAATAAACAGTATCTAAAATAACATAATAGAGAGAAAAAGCACAGAATTAAATATATGGGATAAAACACATGAAATTCATGAAATTGTGTTGTATATCGATCTTGTTTAAAATTATACATTTTCTTAATATACTGATGTGTATCATTCATATAATATATGAGACTGCTCCATATAAGGTATAATAATCAATAATAATATGGAATTAGACAATCCATTAATACATTCCGACAGTCATTCTTAATACATAGAGATTCAGCAGATATAGAGTGAGTTAGATATCTAACATAATAATTAGTTAATAAATAAAGAAGTTACAATGTTGATGGATCCAATCTGAAAACGAAAAAAGGGTAGATTAAACGACACTTATTAAAGACATGTGTTTGGGAATGGTCAAAAAGAATGAATGACTTGGTAAAAAATATATTATATATAAAATATTAGAAAAAACAAAACAAAAAAAAAACAGATATGAGACACCAGATATGAGTGGTGGCACTGACTGGGCAAATGGGCACAGTATCCACTGTGAGCCTGACACAGAAGCTGGCAGGCAACTAACTGCTATTCAATCTATTACAGTGAAAAATAAAAATTATCTTTTTAAATGTCAAGCATAAGCTATTGTGAAACCAGATATGAGTTGTGGCACTGGGCAAATGGGCACAGTATCCACTGAGCCTGACACAGAAGCTTGCAGACAACTAACTGCTATTCAATTTATTACAGTGAAATTTTTTTTCTTTTTAAATCTCAAGCTTAAGCTATTGTGACACCAGTAAGTGAGTGGTGGCACTGGGCAAATGGGCACAGTATGCACTGTGAGCCTGACACAGAAGCTGGCAGGCAGGCAACTGCAATTACATTACACAGAAAAAAAAAAGCAGACTGATGTTCTAGCCCTAAAAAGAGCTTTTTGGGGTGCTGTTCTTACAGCAGAGATCAGATGAGTCCTTCAGGACTGTAGTGGACACTGAATACCCTAGCCTAGCTATCAATTTCCCTATCTAATCAGCAGCATCTACACTTTCCCTCCTCTCACTAAGCATGCAGCTTCAGAATTAATCTAAAATGGATGCTGGGAGGGAGGTGGGAGGGTGTGGAAGGGAGGGTCTGTTGCTAATTTGCTGGAATGTGTCTGCTGACCGTGAGGCAAAGGGTAAAAGTTTGCTCAATGATGATGAATAGGGGGCGGATCGAACCGCCCATGTGTTCGCCCGCGGTGGCGAACGCAAACACGCTATGTTCGCCAGGAACTATTCGCCAGCGAACAGTTCGGTACATCACTAATAATAAATAATGTATATTTTACATGTACAGGTTTTTTTTTTACTAAAATGAGAATTGTTGGCAATTTATAGTGAATTGAAAGGGAAATTCAAATTTCAAGCTAAAGTAGCAACTGGAAGCACAGCTGATTTGGAGAATCTTTCAAGTTCAGATACTTTGTCCTTAAATGTAAAATTCACTTTGAATTTCCAACAATTCGCATTTTAGTCAATAACCCTGTACAAAAACCATTATATATATATATTGACATGACTTCTTTATTGTAATTTAAACTACTGTATACTATACAGAAATGTTATCACAAGTTTGCCACGTTTTCTTTTTTCAACACTCCTTCTTCATAAGGGGCATGCATCTAAGGCAGTGGTTTCCATATCAGTCCTCAAGGCACACTGACCAGCAGGGCCGCCCCAGAAATTTTGGGGACCCTAACTCAGCTCAGGGTCTGGGGCCCGCCTCCAATCCCGCCCACAGGGTCCCCCTCCAAATCCCACCCACAGGAATACACACACAGACACAAACACACACACTGATACAAAAGGACACAGATACACACACACAAATACATACTAACAGACACACACACATATAGAAAAGAACACTTGGGAGGATAGTGTTAATAATCCAGGAGCTACCAAGTACGAGTGGCTCAAAAATGGATGATGAAAAACAAGGAGGGGTAATACACCTTTTAAGGGGTATATATATTTGAAAGCAATAAATCGTAGTGATATGAGAGCTAGGATGATACATCAATAAATGCAACAAAACTCTGGAAGGTACAAATAACAAACTATCTCTGATGGATACAGAGTAGCAAATATTTGAACCAAGATAATCTACTTTGTAACGAACAAAGATAGAAATGTTGAAAAAATAGTGTTATGGCATTACAGTATAGGGAACTGCATGCTAAAATAATAAAATCGCTGATATGTGCAACAATGGTCATATGATAATAACAGGTACAAAACTGGATAAAAAATAAGAGCCAGTTTATTAAGAATACAAAATATAAAACTTGAAAATTAAAATGCATCTAGAAATACAGATCCGTCTAGAATCCAATATATATTACCAGTCTATGGGGGTTAGAAAATAATTCGTAGACCCTCGGATGCACCAGGATGGGAGTGGATAAGGTTGTGGTATTCTGTATTTCCACTCCGGTTATCGGTGAGGACGGCAAGTAGGTTGAGGTGTGCGTCCTTGTTCAGACCTCTCTCCAGAGGGCGTGCACAGATAGTGCTGCAGTGAAACACCGAAAGTCCCCTGCGAATAGATAATTCTGTATCCGGATGATTTAGTGATGCCTTACGCGTTTCGTGGGGAAATAGCCCCACTTCTTCAGAGGCAGAATGAAGACCATTGTTGCAGCTTTGTTTAAATATACTCTATGTTAATTAATCAATTAAAATGGAATTGCAAAAACATAATTCACTTAAAATATATTAAGCAAAGAAAATAAAAATAGTAGTATTGATAGACATATATGGATTCCCTATAAATATAAGTTTGTTGCATATTTCACTTAAAATATATTAATTCATAAAACATAATTCACTTAAAGGACCACTCTAGGCACCCAGACCATTTTAGCTTAATGAAGTGGTCTGGGTACCAGGTCCAGCTAGGGTTAACCCATTTTTTTTTATAAACATAGCAGTTTCAGAGAAACTGCTATGTTTATTAATGGGTTAAGCCTTCCCCCAAATCCTCTAGTGGCTGTCTCATTGACAGCCGCTAGAGGCGCTTGCGTGATTCTCACTGTGAAAATCACAGTGAGAGCACGCAAGCGTACATAGGAAAGCATTGTAAATGCTTTCCTATGCGACCGGCTAAATGCGCGCGCAGTTCTTGCCGCGCGTGCGCATTCAGCCGACGGGGCGGAACGGAGGAGGATCGGAGGCATAGATCTCCCCGCCCAGTGCTGGAAAAAAGGTACGTTTTACCCCTTTTCCCCTTTCCAGAGCCGGGCGGGAGGCACCCTCAGGGCACTATAGTGCCAGGAAAACGAGTATGTTTTCCTGGCACTAGAGTGGTCCTTTAAATAAAGCAAAGAAAGTGGAAATAGTAGTACTGATAAACATGCATGGATTCCCTATGAGTATAAATTGGTTGCATATTGATACAATTTAATATAGTGCTACTCGTAGATAGTGGTGTCATATCTAAGTCATATAATATGTCATAAGTATAAAATTGTTAAGTTGGTACATACAAAATAGACTAAAAACATAACTTCATGAGAGATTAAAATAAACAGTATCTAAAATAACATAATAGAGAGAAAAAGCACAGAATTAAATATATGGGATAAAACACATGAAATTCATGAAATTGTGTTGTATATCGATCTTGTTTAAAATTATACATTTTCTTAATATACTGATGTGTATCATTCATATAATATATGAGACTGCTCCATATAAGGTATAATAATCAATAATAATATGGAATTAGACAATCCATTAATACATTCCGACAGTCATTCTTAATACATAGAGATTCAGCAGATATAGAGTGAGTTAGATATCTAACATAATAATTAGTTAATAAATAAAGAAGTTACAATGTTGATGGATCCGATCTGAAAACGAAAAAAGGGTAGATTAAACGACACTTATTAAAGACATGTGTTTGGGAATGGTCAAAAAGAATGAATGACTTGGTAAAAAATATATTATATATAAAATATTAGAAAAAACAAAACAAAAAAAAAACAGATATGAGACACCAGATATGAGTGGTGGCACTGACTGGGCAAATGGGCACAGTATCCACTGTGAGCCTGACACAGAAGCTGGCAGGCAACTAACTGCTATTCAATCTATTACAGTGAAAAATAAAAATTATCTTTTTAAATGTCAAGCATAAGCTATTGTGAAACCAATCCCGCCCACAGGGTCCCCCTCCAAATCCCACCCACAGGAATACACACACAGACACAAACACACACACTGATACAAAAGGACACAGATACACACACACAAATACATACTAACAGACACACACACATATAGAAAAGAACACTTGGGAGGATAGTGTTAATAATCCAGGAGCTACCAAGTACGAGTGGCTCAAAAATGGATGATGAAAAACAAGGAGGGGTAATACACCTTTAAGGGGTATATATATTTGAAAGCAATAAATCATAGTGATATGAGAGCTAGGATGATACATCAATAAATGCAACAAAACTCTGGAAGGTACAAATAACAAACTATCTCTGATGGATACAGAGTAGCAAATATTTGAACCAAGATAATCTACTTTGTAACGAACAAAGATAGAAATGTTGAAAAAATAGTGTTATGGCATTACAGTATAGGGAACTGCATGCTAAAATAATAAAATCGCTGATATGTGCAACAATGGTCATATGATAATAACAGGTACAAAACTGGATAAAAAATAAGAGCCAGTTTATTAAGAATACAAAATATAAAACTTGAAAATTAAAATGCATCTAGAAATACAGATCCGTCTAGAATCCAATATATATTACCAGTCTATGGGGGTTAGAAAATAATTCGTAGACCCTCGGATGCACCAGGATGGGAGTGGATAAGGTTGTGGTATTCTGTATTTCCACTCCGGTTATCGGTGAGGACGGCAAGTAGGTTGAGGTGTGCGTCCTTGTTCAGACCTCTCTCCAGAGGGCGTGCACAGATAGTGCTGCAGTGAAACACCGAAAGTCCCCTGCGAATAGATAATTCTGTATCCGATAGATTTAGTGATGCCTTACGCGTTTCGTGGGGAAATAGCCCCACTTCTTCAGAGGCAGAATGAAGACCATTGTTGCAGCTTTGTTTAAATATACTCTATGTTAATTAATCAATTAAAATGGAATTGCAAAAACATAATTCACTTAAAATATATTAAGCAAAGAAAATAAAAATAGTAGTATTGATAGACATATATGGATTCCCTATAAATATAAGTTTGTTGCATATTTCACTTAAAATATATTAATTCATAAAACATAATTCACTTAAAGGACCACTCTAGGCACCCAGACCACTTTAGCTTAATGAAGTGGTCTGGGTACCAGGTCCAGCTAGGGTTAACCCATTTTTTTTTATAAACATAGCAGTTTCAGAGAAACTGCTATGTTTATTAATGGGTTAAGCCTTCCCCCAAATCCTCTAGTGGCTGTCTCATTCAGCCGACGGGGCGGAACGGAGGAGGATCGGAGGCATAGATCTCCCCGCCCAGCGCTGGAAAAAAGGTACGTTTTACCCCTTTTCCCCTTTCCAGAGCCGGGCGGGAGGCACCCTCAGGGCACTATAGTGCCAGGAAAACGAGTATGTTTTCCTGGCACTAGAGTGGTCCTTTAAATAAAGCAAAGAAAGTGGAAATAGTAGTACTGATAAACATACATGGATTCCCTATGAGTATAAATTGGTTGCATATTGATACACATTAATATAGTGCTACTCGTAGATAGTGGTGTCATATCTAAGTCATATAATATGTCATAAGTATAAAATTGTTAAGTTGGTACATACAAAATAGACTAAAAACATAACTTCATGAGAGATTAAAATAAACAGTATCTAAAATAACATAATAGAGAGAAAAAGCACAGAATTAAATATATGGGATAAAACACATGAAATTCATGAAATTGTGTTGTATATCGATCTTGTTTAAAATTATACATTTTCTTAATATACTGATGTGTATCATTCATATAATATATGAGACTGCTCCATATAAGGTATAATAATCAATAATAATATGGAATTAGACAATCCATTAATACATTCCGACAGTCATTCTTAATACATAGAGATTCAGCAGATATAGAGTGAGTTAGATATCTAACATAATAATTAGTTAATAAATAAAGAAGTTACAATGTTGATGGATCCAATCTGAAAACGAAAAAAGGGTAGATTAAACGACACTTATTAAAGACATGTGTTTGGGAATGGTCAAAAAGAATGAATGACTTGGTAAAAAATATATTATATATAAAATATTAGAAAAAACAAAACAAAAAAAAAACAGATATGAGACACCAGATATGAGTGGTGGCACTGACTGGGCAAATGGGCACAGTATCCACTGTGAGCCTGACACAGAAGCTGGCAGGCAACTAACTGCTATTCAATCTATTACAGTGAAAAATAAAAATTATCTTTTTAAATGTCAAGCATAAGCTATTGTGAAACCAGATATGAGTTGTGGCACTGGGCAAATGGGCACAGTATCCACTGAGCCTGACACAGAAGCTTGCAGACAACTAACTGCTATTCAATTTATTACAGTGAAATTTTTTTTCTTTTTAAATCTCAAGCTTAAGCTATTGTGACACCAGTAAGTGAGTGGTGGCACTGGGCAAATGGGCACAGTATGCACTGTGAGCCTGACACAGAAGCTGGCAGGCAGGCAACTGCAATTACATTACACAGAAAAAAAAAAGCAGACTGATGTTCTAGCCCTAAAAAGAGCTTTTTGGGGTGCTGTTCTTACAGCAGAGATCAGATGAGTCCTTCAGGACTGTAGTGGACACTGAATACCCTAGCCTAGCTATCAATTTCCCTATCTAATCAGCAGCATCTACACTTTCCCTCCTCTCACTAAGCATGCAGCTTCAGAATTAATCTAAAATGGATGCTGGGAGGGAGGTGGGAGGGTGTGGAAGGGAGGGTCTGTTGCTAATTTGCTGGAATGTGTCTGCTGACCGTGAGGCAAAGGGTAAAAGTTTGCTCAATGATGATGAATAGGGGGCGGATCGAACCGCCCATGTGTTCGCCCGCGGTGGCGAACGCAAACACGCTATGTTCGCCAGGAACTATTCGCCAGCGAACAGTTCGGTACATCACTAATAATAAATAATGTATATTTTACATGTACAGGTTTTTTTTTTACTAAAATGAGAATTGTTGGCAATTTATAGTGAATTGAAAGGGAAATTCAAATTTCAAGCTAAAGTAGCAACTGGAAGCAACTGGAAGCACAGCTGATTTGGAGAATCTTTCAAGTTCAGATACTTTGTCCTTAAATGTAAAATTCACTTTGAATTTCCAACAATTCGCATTTTAGTCAATAACCCTGTACAAAAACCATTATATATATATATTGACATGACTTCTTTATTGTAATTTAAACTACTGTATACTATACAGAAATGTTATCACAAGTTTGCCACGTTTTCTTTTTTCAACACTCCTTCTTCATAAGGGGCATGCATCTAAGGCAGTGGTTTCCATATCAGTCCTCAAGGCACACTGACCAGCAGGGCCGCCCCAGAAATTTTGGGGACCCTAACTCAGCTCAGGGTCTGGGGCCCGCCTCCAATCCCGCCCACAGGGTCCCCCTCCAAATCCCACCCACAGGAATACACACACAGACACAAACACACACACTGATACAAAAGGACACAGATACACACACACAAATACATACTAACAGACACACACACATATAGAAAAGAACACTTGGGAGGATAGTGTTAATAATCCAGGAGCTACCAAGTACGAGTGGCTCAAAAATGGATGATGAAAAACAAGGAGGGGTAATACACCTTTTAAGGGGTATATATATTTGAAAGCAATAAATCGTAGTGATATGAGAGCTAGGATGATACATCAATAAATGCAACAAAACTCTGGAAGGTACAAATAACAAACTATCTCTGATGGATACAGAGTAGCAAATATTTGAACCAAGATAATCTACTTTGTAACGAACAAAGATAGAAATGTTGAAAAAATAGTGTTATGGCATTACAGTATAGGGAACTGCATGCTAAAATAATAAAATCGCTGATATGTGCAACAATGGTCATATGATAATAACAGGTACAAAACTGGATAAAAAATAAGAGCCAGTTTATTAAGAATACAAAATATAAAACTTGAAAATTAAAATGCATCTAGAAATACAGATCCGTCTAGAATCCAATATATATTACCAGTCTATGGGGGTTAGAAAATAATTCGTAGACCCTCGGATGCACCAGGATGGGAGTGGATAAGGTTGTGGTATTCTGTATTTCCACTCCGGTTATCGGTGAGGACGGCAAGTAGGTTGAGGTGTGCGTCCTTGTTCAGACCTCTCTCCAGAGGGCGTGCACAGATAGTGCTGCAGTGAAACACCGAAAGTCCCCTGCGAATAGATAATTCTGTATCCGGATGATTTAGTGATGCCTTACGCGTTTCGTGGGGAAATAGCCCCACTTCTTCAGAGGCAGAATGAAGACCATTGTTGCAGCTTTGTTTAAATATACTCTATGTTAATTAATCAATTAAAATGGAATTGCAAAAACATAATTCACTTAAAATATATTAAGCAAAGAAAATAAAAATAGTAGTATTGATAGACATATATGGATTCCCTATAAATATAAGTTTGTTGCATATTTCACTTAAAATATATTAATTCATAAAACATAATTCACTTAAAGGACCACTCTAGGCACCCAGACCACTTTAGCTTAATGAAGTGGTCTGGGTACCAGGTCCAGCTAGGGTTAACCCATTTTTTTTTATAAACATAGCAGTTTCAGAGAAACTGCTATGTTTATTAATGGGTTAAGCCTTCCCCCAAATCCTCTAGTGGCTGTCTCATTCAGCCGACGGGGCGGAACGGAGGAGGATCGGAGGCATAGATCTCCCCGCCCAGCGCTGGAAAAAAGGTACGTTTTACCCCTTTTCCCCTTTCCAGAGCCGGGCGGGAGGCACCCTCAGGGCACTATAGTGCCAGGAAAACGAGTATGTTTTCCTGGCACTAGAGTGGTCCTTTAAATAAAGCAAAGAAAGTGGAAATAGTAGTACTGATAAACATACATGGATTCCCTATGAGTATAAATTGAAGATTATATTAGCTTTAGTGTACTAATAATCTTAATTTTAGTAATGACAGGAGGCGAATATTTGCATATCTTTCTTTACTGAAAACTCCAGCAGCATAGAAACAGTAACAACCAATCAGAGAAAAGATATGGTGCCCATAAAAGGCCCTGTCTATGACATCACTTCCTCTTTCTTTGAAGCGAAACAATAAGTAACAAAAAGAGACATAATCATATTACGTCAACAGTTCAACAACATATTAGAATATCCAACTCCAGAAGTTCCGTGATGCAGAGGTATGGAAGGTGAATCTTTGTCTCGATGAGAAGACGTTCACGCTGCAAGAAAAAGAAAAAGGTGAAAGGACTCTGGCGTGGTAGCTTGTCCGCATACAATAAGCATCAAGCATCTGATATACCCACGAACATTAGAGTGTGAAACATTTCAATATATATAATACTAAAGCAATGATATGTAAGAATCTATAAACACAACATAATTCAAGGTTCATGTCTAATATTCAACCTATACAAGACCCTCAAGATACGGGTCTAATAGCAAACATACAAACCATAACGTACTTACCTTCCTGAACATAAAGGGCATATTCTGTTCCACACGAGAAACATGGGAGGGATCCTATAGGGTGGGAAATATTCGCCTCCTGTCATTACTAAAATTAAGATTATTAGTACACTAAAGCTAATATAATCTTCAATTTTACCACATGACAGGAGGCTTCATATTTGCATTTTTAAAGCTTTGAATTGACCAATGTGAAGGAAGCGTGAGATGTTGTCAAAATAGAACGTCCTAAACGTACTTTCTCGCGCCCAGACCGCGCAGCGTATAATGCCGGCTAGGGGAGCGTCAGCCCGGAAAGGCTCGTGAGGCCGCCGCTCCCCTGACCGAGTGGGCTCCGAAACAAGGTTTGACGCCCGCGAAAGACAATAGCCAACGGACCCATCTGGTCAGTGTTGCGGTAGTCACCGGTCCATGAGGGTTCACGTAAGACGTCAGGAGGTGACCCGTCGAATGAGTTCGAAGGGGGATATTGATATCGGCTTACCCATTAGCGTTCTGACCACGCATAGTGTGGTGTCTGACACTGAAGACAAATCGGACTTAGTTCGTCTCGATATGGCAAAGGCAACCCCGTCTGGTGTGAGAGAGAAACCATCCATATCGCAAGCCCTAACGTCTGCCACACATCTAAATGAGTCGAGGCATAATAAGAGGGCTAATTTGGCTGAAGGTTGTTTCGGTGACAAACAAGGATTGTCCGGTCATTCCCTAAGGGATCTCAGCACCACATCCACCTCGATAATTCGGCACCCCGTAGTAGTCGACAAAACCAGTGAATATTGATCCACTGGCCTGCCCTGTACCGGAACGTGCGCCGCCGATATGGTGGGTCAGATCATGTGGAGGGATCGATATGACCGACCCACGAGACCCGGTGTGTCGGATAGTAAGGATCAGTGTGACAGGTGCGGTAAAGTGGTCGGAATCCCTTTCCACCCACCAATCACTCCAGGCCGACCAGGCAGAAATATAGCATTTCCTGGTGCCGGGAGCCTACGATTCCCATAGAGGGACTAGTTGATGCAATAGGTCGTGGACCGACCAGGAGCCCCTGAAACCGTCCAGGCCACTAGTGTCAGTAGTCCTTTCCTGACAAGGGAGTGAGCTTCCCCTTGCGGTCCCGTCGGAAGTAGAGGAAAGTCAGGGAATAGTAGAGGGTCTTCGCGAGACATCTCCAGGCGATCCGGGAGCCGCGGTTGATCTGCCCGAGGGGTGTCATGAGCAGGAGCGATATCTCGTGGGTACGTGTGTATCGAAGCACCCTTGCTATTGTGGAGAACGGCTGGGACACGCTTGTAGGGTACATCCACCGCTTCGCATCCGGAGGAAGAGCATAAGAGTGGCTGCGTACGTATCTCGCCATCAGCTGTTGCATGGCCCTGTAGAGTAGTGGGCCAGGGAATATCGCTTGTATGGAGGAGGAGAGGAGGAGAGGAATCCCGCAATCCGGCGAGTATCCTGAGAGGAATCGTATCCAACCTTAGAGCGTGTCTGACCTCTATCCTTATAGAGGCGATCTTTGCCCTAGACCGACGCGGAACGTGGTTCTCCAAGCTGATGTCGGAACCGAGGAATTGGCCCAACTCAGATGGAGAAGCGATCTTTGTTTGAGTACTACCAAATGTGTAAACCAGTCGTTATCGCTTAGGAGGTCTTGTAGAAGATGAATTTCCTCCATCTTGAAGTGTTTGTATACCACGTAGGAGTTCCATCGATGTAGCCTCCTGGCTTCTGCCTGACCAGGAAAACATTAGCTGAGGAAGCCTTCCCCTCCGGTGCATATTGGATTGCGCCCTTCTTGAAAAGGGGGTGCGGATTTCTTTGTCCATGAGGCATTCCAGTTCTGCCAGCATGCGTAATGGAGGCGAAAGAGAGTCTATGACATAGCCTTGTAGTGTCCGGAGAACCCCGGTGACTTTGGTAATCGTCTCCCAATTCCGTAAAACAGGGAGAGGCTGCCGGTCGTAAAATTGGAAACAGTTAGCTATGTAGGTCGACTCACTAGAAGAGAAGCGAGTAAGAAAAAATATATAAGGACTGTGTATACGATCTGGAACCTGTCGCCCAGAAGCGGCTGGCGGCTCGGTTCCGCTACCGACCAGTCCTCCCAAAAACATCTTTCCCCGTAGGGGAGTTTGAACAGATTTACGTGCTCCTTGAGTTCTGCCATGGACACTACGTCAAATAGTAGGCCTTGTGCTTTTGGGACGAATTCTTGTCGTTCCTAAGTCCCACAATGCGTTGTTGATGCGCACCAGAACAGAATTGTGTCTGTCGGCGCATAGTACGTCATCCATTGAGCCAGGCGTAACTACCACTTTGTCTGGTAGCAGTGGTCTGGGGTATTTGGCCTTGAGGCGTGCGCATACTTCCAGGGTTGCGCAGCCAATAGTGTTCATCCAGGAACGGTCCGTCTTCGGTCACTCTGGTTTAGTGCCGCCATTGCTATCTCTGCCTCGGCCGCTGTCACAGAGTCAGGTTTCCCTAACGTACCTCGAGGAAGTGTCCTCCGTCAAGCGGTGTGGGGCAGAGCCCATAACAGAACCCTCTCCACTGAGGCCGCTACAGCGGCTTTGTCATTGCCCAGAAATCTTGGGAAGGTTGAGGGTGTCCACCATGACTCGTTCCCGTCCTGTTTGGAGACAGTGGTAGGCAGTGGGAGTAGTGTTTGAGGATCAGCACGTAGGGGTGCTAGACTCCTGGTAGAACTGGGGGTCACCCGGGTAAAATGGTTTGAATTGCCTGTTTAGCTTGTTTGAGAGTATGAATACCTGTGCCAAGTGTAGAGGGGTCACCCCTATTAGTTTAATCTGGCTACTGAGAGTCGCGGTGCAGGTGCGACTGACTGGTAGTGGTGTTTGGTCAGGTTAGCCGGGTCCACCACAAATGTACGCCAGAGCAGTATGTACGGTATTAAATTATATAGGCATATTATAGAGGCGCGTGGGGCCTGTCTCCATAAGGTCTGCAACCGTAGGACCCACGTCTGTCCGGTTGGGGTCATCCCAGGTGGTATGCCATGGTAACCCAGAGGACACCCACATCAAAGGTAATGGTCTGTCAGCGACCTCGCATGCATATCTGGGGGGTCACCCCAGGTGGTGTGCCATGAAAAAGTACCCAGAGGACACCCACATTATAATTATTGGTACCTTGCAAGTATCGCATGCATATCTGGGGGTTACCCCAGGTGGTGTGCCCTGTAAAAATAACCCAGAGGACACCCACATTCAATATGTACACTAGGCCCCGTAAATATACATATATGTATCCCTGTAAAGGATACTACGCAGTACACTCAGTTTCCTTAGTGGTCCTGCCGTCAAACCGTATCCAGCATGGTACTGTTGTTTTAAAGTAAACTGACAGGCAGTGAGAGGGCTGTATATGCACGTATCCAGTGAAATCAGGGCTGTATGTGTTTATCTCTTGAAATTACAGGCCCTTGTGCATATCCTTGGGGTTCACCCCGGGTGGTGTGCCGTGGCAATCAGAGGACACCCACATCAATTGAAATGGGCCGTCAGCGCCCTTGCATGCATATCTGGGGGGTCACCCCAGGTGGTGTGCCATGAAAAAATACCCAGAGGACACCCACCTAAATTTTGCACCCTTGGGTACAGTAATGTAATATGACCCTGTGCCGGGTAATCAGTATAATATTCCCTTTGAAGGGTATAGTAGTATTTGATCCCCTGAGGGGGAATAACATTGCATCTGTCCCTGCAGGGACCAGCGAGGCAGTATGTCAGTTAAGGTATGTATATCATATATAGTACAGCCTTCATACCAAAGAGAACTCAATTGTGCCTGCATTGACTATCTTGTACCGAACAATATAAACAGGACCACCATCAGAATGTGATCATACCTACTGACCTTGCACGGGATGGAGAGTAATGTCTACCACAAACTTACATATGTACCTAATAAACTGGTACCTAGGTAAACTAGGACACTTATTAAACTAATTGATAAAATTTCAACATAGATAACGAATGTATTTACAAATATTTGATAAGAGGTCCTATATATATCCTGCTTTATTGCCAGTAAAAATACCTAGTTGGTTATGGGAACAGGTGATATATCTAAAAAATTGTTTCACTTAATCCCATGTAAACATTCTAATTAAAACCATTGTTTTTCACAGGTGCCCCTATTGGGGTTCGAACTTGCATATAGCTAGAATCTGTTTGCTTGCAGGCAAACAGCATTTCACCTAATGTCTGATTTCCTGAGACTGAGAAGAGAGGGGGGTGAGGGGGTCCCTGAGGGGGGGTCCCCCAACTCTTTTGTGGCGATCGGGTGATCACTTTAAATTGCTTGTATCCTATCCAGTAGGGGACACTGGTAACATGTATAATATATGGCCTTCGAATACAAATGTATAAAACTCCTCTTGCCTCACTGAGGCAGGTATACATAAAAAAGCGGAAAGTCAAACTTTTCCACCCTTAGGGGTAGACTGTAAAAAATATATAGCTTTCCCCTGCGCCAGAATGCAAATGGCTAGGGGAGAGAGCGGGGAGTCACCCTGAGGGTAGTCCCCGGAATTGTGGCGGCGGTCGGGTGATTACCGAGCCGCCGTGATGGAAGATAGACGGCCGGTGCGGATCTCGCGATAACCGCGAGATCCAAGATGGCCGCCGGCCGCGTGGGGAAGGGGTTCCCGCTCGCGGCCACTAGCGAGACGCAGAAAAAACGCGCGAACAAAAGGCAAACACAGTAATAGTAGAAAATAATAATAACCCCGGCTACCCTCCACCCGTCCCCACCAGCCCCTGTGTGGTAGCAGGCAGGTCCGCGTGGCGAGCGCACGGGAAGTCGCGCCGCCCGCGGATCACCTGGAAGGTGAGGAGAGATTATAAAACAAGATACAGGGACAGTTAAAGGCAGTGAGGGGAAAATCGGGTACAAGTAGACCGGGTATGAAGAGTAGTAAAACAAATTAAAACAAATTAAAACAGTACAGAATAAAGCATAACAGTAAGTAACCAAATGAAAGCATCAGGTAAAAAATACTCTGACCTGTTGATGGCTGGAGCAGCAGCAAAGAAAGAGGAAGTGATGTCATAGACAGGGCCTTTTATGGGCACCATATCTTTTCTCTGATTGGTTGTTACTGTTTCTATGCTGCTGGAGTTTTCAGTAAAGAAAGATATGCAAATATGAAGCCTCCTGTCATGTGGTAAAATTGGTTGCATATTGATACACATTAATATAGTGCTACTCGTAGATAGTGGTGTCATATCTAAGTCATATAATATGTCATAAGTATAAAATTGTTAAGTTGGTACATACAAAATAGACTAAAAACATAACTTCATGAGAGATTAAAATAAACAGTATCTAAAATAACATAATAGAGAGAAAAAGCACAGAATTAAATATATGGAATAAAACACATGAAATTCATGAAATTGTGTTGTATATCGATCTTGTTTAAAATTATACATTTTCTTAATATACTGATGTGTATCATTCATATAATATATGAGACTGCTCCATATAAGGTATAATAATCAATAATAATATGGAATTAGACAATCCATTAATACATTCCGACAGTCATTCTTAATACATAGAGATTCAGCAGATATAGAGTGAGTTAGATATCTAACATAATAATTAGTTAATAAATAAAGAAGTTACAATGTTGATGGATCCAATCTGAAAACGAAAAAAGGGTAGATTAAACGACACTTATTAAAGACATGTGTTTGGGAATGGTCAAAAAGAATGAATGACTTGGTAAAAAATATATTATATATAAAATATTAGAAAAAACAAAACAAAAAAAAAACAGATATGAGACACCAGATATGAGTGGTGGCACTGACTGGGCAAATGGGCACAGTATCCACTGTGAGCCTGACACAGAAGCTGGCAGGCAACTAACTGCTATTCAATCTATTACAGTGAAAAATAAAAATTATCTTTTTAAATGTCAAGCATAAGCTATTGTGAAACCAGATATGAGTTGTGGCACTGGGCAAATGGGCACAGTATCCACTGAGCCTGACACAGAAGCTTGCAGACAACTAACTGCTATTCAATTTATTACAGTGAAATTTTTTTTCTTTTTAAATCTCAAGCTTAAGCTATTGTGACACCAGTAAGTGAGTGGTGGCACTGGGCAAATGGGCACAGTATGCACTGTGAGCCTGACACAGAAGCTGGCAGGCAGGCAACTGCAATTACATTACACAGAAAAAAAAAAGCAGACTGATGTTCTAGCCCTAAAAAGAGCTTTTTGGGGTGCTGTTCTTACAGCAGAGATCAGATGAGTCCTTCAGGACTGTAGTGGACACTGAATACCCTAGCCTAGCTATCAATTTCCCTATCTAATCAGCAGCATCTACACTTTCCCTCCTCTCACTAAGCATGCAGCTTCAGAATTAATCTAAAATGGATGCTGGGAGGGAGGTGGGAGGGTGTGGAAGGGAGGGTCTGTTGCTAATTTGCTGGAATGTGTCTGCTGACCGTGAGGCAAAGGGTAAAAGTTTGCTCAATGATGATGAATAGGGGGCGGATCGAACCGCCCATGGGTTCGCCCGCGGTGGCGAACGCAAACACGCTATGTTCGCCAGGAACTATTCGCCAGCGAACAGTTCGGTACATCACTAATAATAAATAATGTATATTTTACATGTACAGGTTTTTTTTTTACTAAAATGAGAATTGTTGGCAATTTATAGTGAATTGAAAGGGAAATTCAAATTTCAAGCTAAAGTAGCAACTGGAAGCAACTGGAAGCACAGCTGATTTGGAGAATCTTTCAAGTTCAGATACTTTGTCCTTAAATGTAAAATTCACTTTGAATTTCCAACAATTCGCATTTTAGTCAATAACCCTGTACAAAAACCATTATATATATATATTGACATGACTTCTTTATTGTAATTTAAACTACTGTATACTATA
This sequence comes from Pelobates fuscus, assembly GCF_036172605.1. Taxonomy (NCBI): domain Eukaryota; kingdom Metazoa; phylum Chordata; class Amphibia; order Anura; family Pelobatidae; genus Pelobates; species Pelobates fuscus. The sequence continues at coordinate 73,457,317 of NC_086324.1, forward strand.
CAGAAATGTTATCACAAGTTTGCCACGTTTTCTTTTTTCAACACTCCTTCTTCATAAGGGGCATGCATCTAAGGCAGTGGTTTCCATATCAGTCCTCAAGGCACACTGACCAGCAGGGCCGCCCCAGAAATTTTGGGGACCCTAACTCAGCTCAGGGTCTGGGGCCCGCCTCCAATCCCGCCCACAGGGTCCCCCTCCAAATCCCACCCACAGGAATACACACACAGACACAAACACACACACTGATACAAAAGGACACAGATACACACACACAAATACATACTAACTGACACACACACATATAGAAAAGAACACTTGGGAGGATAGTGTTAATAATCCAGGAGCTACCAAGTACGAGTGGCTCAAAAATGGATGATGAAAAACAAGGAGGGGTAATACACCTTTAAGGGGTATATATATTTGAAAGCAATAAATCATAGTGATATGAGAGCTAGGATGATACATCAATAAATGCAACAAAACTCTGGAAGGTACAAATAACAAACTATCTCTGATGGATACAGAGTAGCAAATATTTGAACCAAGATAATCTACTTTGTAACGAACAAAGATAGAAATGTTGAAAAAATAGTGTTATGGCATTACAGTATAGGGAACTGCATGCTAAAATAATAAAATCGCTGATATGTGCAACAATGGTCATATGATAATAACAGGTACAAAACTGGATAAAAAATAAGAGCCAGTTTATTAAGAATACAAAATATAAAACTTGAAAATTAAAATGCATCTAGAAATACAGATCCGTCTAGAATCCAATATATATTACCAGTCTATGGGGGTTAGAAAATAATTCGTAGACCCTCGGATGCACCAGGATGGGAGTGGATAAGGTTGTGGTATTCTGTATTTCCACTCCGGTTATCGGTGAGGACGGCAAGTAGGTTGAGGTGTGCGTCCTTGTTCAGACCTCTCTCCAGAGGGCGTGCACAGATAGTGCTGCAGTGAAACAACGAAAGTCCCCTGCGAATAGATAATTCTGTATCCGGATGATTTAGTGATGCCTTACGCGTTTCGTGGGGAAATAGCCCCACTTCTTCAGAGGCAGAATGAAGACCATTGTTGCAGCTTTGTTTAAATATACTCTATGTTAATTAATCAATTAAAATGGAATTGCAAAAACATAATTCACTTAAAATATATTAAGCAAAGAAAATAAAAATAGTAGTATTGATAGACATATATGGATTCCCTATAAATATAAGTTTGTTGCATATTTCACTTAAAATATATATGGATTCCCTATAAATATAAGTTTGTTGCATATTTCACTTAAAATATATTAATTCATAAAACATAATTCACTTAAAGGACCACTCTAGGCACCCAGACCACTTTAGCTTAATGAAGTGGTCTGGGTGCCAGGTCCAGCTAGGGTTAACCCATTTTTTTTTATAAACATAGCAGTTTCAGAGAAACTGCTATGTTTATTAATGGGTTAAGCCTTCCCCCAAATCCTCTAGTGGCTGTCTCATTGACAGCCGCTAGAGGCGCTTGCGTGATTCTCACTGTGAAAATCACAGTGAGAGCACGCAAGCGTACATAGGAAAGCATTTTAAATGCTTTCCTATGCGACCGGCTAAATGCGCGCGCAGCTCTTGCCGCGCGTGCGCATTCAGCCGACGGGGCGGAACGGAGGAGGATCGGAGGCAGAGATCTCCCCGCCCAGCGCTGGAAAAAAGGTACGTTTTACCCCTTTTCCCCTTTCCAGAGCCGGGCGGGAGGCACCCTCAGGGCACTATAGTGCCAGGAAAACGAGTATGTTTTCCTGGCACTAGAGTGGTCCTTTAAATAAAGCAAAGAAAGTGGAAATAGTAGTACTGATAAACATACATGGATTCCCTATGAGTATAAATTGGTTGCATATTGATACACATTAATATAGTGCTACTCGTAGATAGTGGTGTCATATCTAAGTCATATAATATGTCATAAGTATAAAATTGTTAAGTTGGTACATACAAAATAGACTAAAAACATAACTTAATGAGAGATTAAAATAAACAGTATCTAAAATAACATAATAGAGAGAAAAAGCACATATTTAAATATATGGGATAAAACACATGAAATTTATGAAATTGTGTTGTATATCGATCTTGTTTAAAATTATACATTTTCTTAATATACTGATGTGTATCATTCATATAATATATGAGACTGCTCCATATAAGGTATAATAATCAATAATAATATGGAATTAGACAAACCATTAATACATTCCGACAGTCATTCTTAATACATAGAGATTCAGCAGATATAGAGTGAGTTAGATATCTAACATAATAATTAGTTGATAAATAAAGAAGTTACAATGTTGATGGTTTCGATCTGAAAACGAAATAAGGGATGCTTTAATCTCACAAAGAAGATCTCCAAGAAACCCTAGTATCAATAGGACACACAATAGACCTGTGTATAGAAAACAAGAACTCTCAAACAAAAAACAGCATCACTACAATCCCCAGAAGAATGAGAATTATCGCAATCACTATGACAAACAACACAGGAATCCTGATCACAGACACCAAGAGAGGTATCATCAAGATCTAAGACAATCCACTTATTCACAGACTAATTATAACAAGAGATTACAAGATCATCCTAATCACTTGACCACTGTCAATGAAACTTCATCCACAGAGTTAAGAAGAACTCAGAGTCATCCAACCACCACCACTGAGGTTTCATCCACAGATCTCAGAAGAATTTCCAACATACAGAGAGATGATCCTCGCCCAGGCACCTCTACCATCAATATAGAGAAAGATTTTTTAGAGATACGGGGGAGAGTTCCCCCCAAACGCTTCTCGATAGAAGACTTCAGATCTCCAGAAGTAAGAAGGAAGAGAACTATAGGAGATCGAGAAGAAGAAACAGACCATTACGAGGAACAAACCCAATTAAAAAGGAATAAATAAGTATCTAAAACCTGTCCAACAGAGTGTTAACATCAGAAAAATTGTCCCTCCTCAAAAAAGGTCTAAAGTTTGCGCCCACAACCAAGAACTCTAGTTTTAACATTTGCATTGACTTGCATAAATTTATAAGGAAGATTTCAATTAAGAAATTTTTTTTGGACAAAGAAGTAACACATCAGGAAACTGACCAGCATTATATCCACACTGAACTACATCCCAATTCAACATTTTACCCTCGATATGTTAAGAACGATGCGATCAAAGTCTTCGAGAAGATGGTCGAAAAGGATTTCAGAAACAAGATCACCAACAAGATTACTATAGATAATCTAACAAAAAAAGAAAGGTTTGCACTGAAACAACTTATGAAACTCGAAGAGGTGACAATAAAACCAGCAGATAAAGGAAGAGGTTTAGTCATTTTGAATACCAAGGACTACATGGAAGAGAATCAAAGACTACTAGGAGATACCAATACATATCTCGGATTGGATTATGATCCCACGTCCCAATATCAAGAGGAATTGAAAACAATATTAACCTATGGGAAAGAAAGAGGTATTTTAAATTAAAGAGAATACAAATATATTTTTATCCAATTCCCACGTATCTCAGTGTTTTACCATCTACCTAAGATCCATAAAGGTCCGGGAAGACCCCTAGTATCAGGCATTGGATCTCTTACTGCTAACCTCTCTCAAAATGTTGACCACTATCTACAACATCTGGTACTTTGTCTTAAATCGTATCTGAAGGATTCCACACAAATTTTAAATCTCTTATCAGATTTTAGCTGGGAACAAGATATGTTTTTAGTCACTGCTGATGTCACCTCACTATACACAGTAATCGAACACCTACAGGGATGTGAGGCTATCCAATTTTCTTTAACCACATATTCAGATTTTAAAAATGATCAAATTGACTTTTTAATCCAGTGTATTGCTTTTATTTTAACTCATAACTATTTTTGGTGTGATGATCACTTTTATCTCCAGATAGAGGGGACAGCCATGGGGACACGATTTGCGCCAAGCTACGCCAACCTGTTTATGGGCAAATGGGAAGAAGAATCGATATGGACTAACTGCCCATATGGCGCAAATCTGTCCCTATGGCGCAGATACATCAATGACTGTTTTTTTTATATGGAAAGGAGACTTAATAATAACAATAATAATCCCTATCCCTTGAAGTTCACTTTTAATCATTCTAAGGAGCAAATTGAGTTTTTAGACCTCAATATTTTCATTGAGGAAGGAAAAATACAGACTAAGACTTTTAAGAAGAGTGTTGATTGTAATAGTTTTGTTCCTTTTAATAGTCACCACAAACCCACATGGCTAAGAAGCATACCTCAAAATCAGTTTAGGAGGGTTAGACGCAATTGTTCCCAAACTGATGTCTGTATACAACAAATACAAGAAATGAAAGGAAGATTCTTAGAGATAGAGAAGATACATTACGGAAGACACCTAATACTGAATTTAACATCTCCGCACATGCTTTTATTACACAATACAACCATCAGGCTCGCACGATAAAGAAAATTTTGGAAAAACATTGGGGAATTCTGGAACAAGATCCAAACATTTCCAAGTTCATCGATCATCAACCACGGATCATCTTCACTAGGGCTCCCAACCTCCAACTTCTAGTGGCTCCAACCATGAAATCTTCACATAAGACACCAAGACACATGGTCTTACACGATGTAAGAAGTGTCTACCATGCAGAAACAACCCAACTGTAGAACAGAGGACAACTACGTTTTCATCACAGACTAATCAGGAAGAGTTCAAGATTAGAAGCAATATGAATTGTAACACCTCAGGGGTTATCTACCTTATAACATGCCCATTTTCTAAGCAATATATTGGACGTACCAAGAGACCCCTGAAGGTACGCATTGCAGAACACATTAGGAACATCAAGAAGGGACTATTAAACCATTACCTCTCCAAGCATTTTACAGAGCAACATGGCAGAGACCCCACTGGTTTAACCTTCTTAGCTATAGAAAAAGTGAAAGTCCACTGGAGGGGTGGCAGTATCGATAAAATATTGGATCAAACAGAAGCCAGGTGGATATTCCATATGGACACTCTGATCCCTAAAGGACTCAACGTAGATTTTGAGTTGAACGCATTTCTCTAGATACCTGTTCCTCTTAACTGATTTTTTTTTTCTAATATTTTATATATAATATATTTTTTACCAAGTCATTCATTCTTTTTGACCATTCCCAAACACATGTCTTTAATAAGTATCGTTTAATCTACCATTTTTTCGTTTTCAGATCGGAATCATCAACATTGTAACTTCTTTATTTATCAACTAATTATTATGTTAGATATGTAACTCACTCTATATCTGCTGAATCTCTATGTATTAAGAATGACTGTCGGAATGTATTAATGGTTTGTCTAATTCCATATTATTATTGATTATTATACCTTATATGGAGCAGTCTCATATATTATATGAATGATACACATCAGTATATTAAGAAAATGTATAATTTTAAACAAGATCGATATACGACACAATTTCATGAATTTCATGTGTTTTATCCCATATATTTAATTCCGTGCTTTTTCTCTCTATTATGTTATTTTAGATACTGTTTATTTTAATCTCTCATGAAGTTATGTTTTTAGTCTATTTTGTATGTACCAACTTAACAATTTTATACTTATGACATATTATATGACTTAGATATGACACCACTATCTACGAGTAGCACTATATTAATGTGTATCAATATGCAACCAATTTATACTCATAGGGAATCCATGTATGTTTATCAGTACTACTATTTCCACTTTCTTTGCTTTATTTAAGTGAATTATGTTTTATGAATTAATATATTTTAAGTGAAATATGCAACAAACTTATATTTATACTCATAGGGAATCCATATATGTCTATCAATACTACCATTTTTATTTTCTTTGCTTAATATATTTTAAGTGAATTATGTTTTTGAAATTCCATTTTAATTGATTAATTAACATAGAGTATATTTAAACAAAGCTGCAACAATGGTCTTCATTCTGCCTCTGAAGAAGTGGTGCTATTTCCCCACGAAACGCGTAAGGCATCACTAATTCATCCGGATACAGATCCTGTCGATAGTTGCCAGCAGAATCATCTATTCGCCCGGGACTTTCGGTGTTTCACTGCAGCCCTATCTGTGCACGCCCTCTGGAGAGAGGTCTGAACAAGGACACACACCTCCACCTACTTGCCATCCTCACCGATAACCAGTGTGGAAATATAGAATACCACAACCTTATCCACTCCTATCCTGGTGCATCCGAGGGTCTACGAATGATTTTCTAACCCCCATAGACTGGTAATATATATTGGATTCTAGACGGATCTTTATTTCTTGATGCATTTTAATTTTCAATTTTTATATTTTGTATTCTTAATAAACTGGCTCTTATTTTTTATCCAGTTGTGTACCTGTTATTATCATATCTCCATTGTTGCACATATCAGAGATTTTATTATTTTAGCATGCAGTTCCCTATACTGTAATGCCATAACACTATTTTTTCAAGATTTCTATCTTTGTTCGTTACAAAGTAGATTATCTTGGTTCAAATATTTGCTACTCTGTATCCATCAGAGATAGTTTGTTATTTGTACCTTCCAGAGTTTTGTTGCATTTATTGATGTATCATCCTAGCTCTCATATCACTACGATTTATTGCTATCAAATATATATACCCCTTAAAAGGTGTATTACCCCTCCTTGTTTTTCATCATCCATTTTTGAGCCACTCCTACTTGGTAGCTCCTGGATTATTAACACTATCCTCCCAAGTGTTCTTATCTGCCTTCTTATAGGTTTTGGTGAAACCCTATTTTTCCAGTTTGAAGCTACCTGATATTAGCCTTATTCCCTCTCTCTGTGTGTTACATTAGGTAAACCAGATCTACTTTTTTTACACACACATATAGGCATACATACTGACACACACATACTGAGACATACACACTGTGGCAGACCGCTGGCACTCCGACTGAGTACCTCTGCCAATCGATGCTCCTAGCGCTTGCCGAGGACTCCGAGCACTCCAACCGACACCATCAGCACTGCAGACCCCACTTCCATCGATGCAGCTGCGCCGGGGTCTCGCCGTCTCTCATCCACCCTGGATCCACGCCCAGGATCCAGCTTCCAGTGGGTGAAGCTCTCCTAAATCCAGAGAGCAGGAACCAGGAACAAAACAAGCTCTTGCAAAAGCTGACTCTGGGGAGTATGTGATTATAGCAATCCCCAGAGTGTAGTTATGCCTTCACCCAAGCATGAGCCAAGGCTTCAAGAAATGTGAAAGTAAGTCTGGTTTATTCCATCTGATACCTGGTCAGGGCAGGTATATCACCTACACTGCGCATTGGGTAAACCTGCTGACGGCTGCCAAGCATGGAATGCGTGGTTCTGCAGAGGAGTTGGTGACACCGCCACGACTTGCAGGCAGGCCTGCTGCCACCTCCTCTACTCCTCCTACTCCATCCTCTTCCATAACCTCCTCGGCTGAGTCCTCTTCTGCTGCTGCGTCTTGCTCCACATCAACGGCAACCCCCCCCCCCCCCAGCTCCCCAGGTGCTATTCCACATCCCTATTCTGCTCTGTGTCAGTGTGTATCATGGTCTCTGAGGACAGGTGTTAATCCATATCTTCCAAGTGACCCTATGTAGGGGGAACAGTCTCTATTCTGCTCTGTGTCACTGTGTATCATGGTCTCTGAGGACAGGTGTTAATCCATATCTGCCAAGTGACCCTATGTAGGGGGAACAGTCTCTATTCTGCTCTGTGTCAGTGTGTATCAGGGATCCTTAGGATAGGTGTCAATCCATATCTGCCAAGTGACCCTATGTAGGGGGAACAGTCCCTATTCTGCTCTGTGTCAGTGTGTATCAGGGATCCTTAGGATAGGTGTCAATCCATATCTGCCAAGTTACCCTATGTAGGAGGAACAGTCCCTATTCTTCTCTGTGTCAGTGTGTATCAGGGTCCCTGAGGACAGGTGTTAATCCATATCTGCCAAGTGACCCTATGTAGGGAGAACAGTCCCTATTCTGCTCTGTGTCAGTGTGTATCAGGAATCCTTAGGATAGGTGTCAATCCATATCTGCCAAGTGACCCTATGTAGGGCGAACAGTCCCAATTCTGCTCTGTGTCAGTGTGTATCAGGGATGCTTAGGATAGGTGTCAATCCATATCTGCCAAGTGACCCTATGTAGGAGGAACAGTCCCTATTCTGCTCTGTGTCAGTGTGTATCAGGGATCCTTAGGATAGGTGTCAATCCATATCTGCCAAGTGACCCTATGTAGGGGGAACAGTCCCTATTCTGCTCTGTGTCAGTGTGTATCAGGGATCCTTAGGATGGGTGTCAATCCATATCTGCCAAGTGACCCTATGTAGGTGGAACAGTCCCTATTCTGCTCTGTGTCAGTGTCTGGGTGGAGTATCTGCAGTAACACAGGGTGTCTGGAGGGAGTATCTGCAGTAACACAGGGTGTCTGGAGGGAGTATCTGCAGTAACACAGGGTGTCTGGAGGGAGTATCTGCAGTAACACAGGGTGTCTGGAGGGAGTATCTGCAGTAATACAGAGTGTCGGGATGGAGTACCTGCAGTAACACAGAGTGTCTGGATGGAGTATCTGCAGTAACACAGGGTGGCTGGAGGGAGTATCTGCAGTAACACAGGGTGTCTGGAGGGAGTATCTGCAGTAACACAGGGTGTCTGGAGGGAGTATCTGCAGTAACACAGGGTGTCTGGTGGGAGTATATGCAGTAACACAGGGTGTCTGGAGGGAGTATCTACAGTAACACAGGGTGTCTGGGGGGAGTATCTGCAGTAACACAGGGTGTCTGGAGGGAGTATCTGCAGTAACACAGGGTGTCTGGAGGGAGTATCTGCAGTAAAACAGGTTGTCTGGAGGGAGTATCTGCAGTAACATATTGCCTGGAGGGAGTATCTGAAGTAACACAGAGTGTCTGGAGGGAGTATCTGCAGTAACACAGAGTGTCTGGAGAGAGTATCTGCAGTAACACAGGGTGTCTGGAGGGAGTATCTGCAGTAATACAGGGTGTCTGGAGGGAGTATCTGCAGTAATACAGAGTGTCTGGGGGGAGTATCTGCAGTAATACAGAGTGTCTGGGGGGAGTATCTGCTTGTAACATTTATATGCACTGATTTTTTAAAAAAAAAAATAAAATAAAATGGTTGCAGCTTCCGAATGAATCTAAAATGGATGCTGTCCAGTAGGTGGGAGGGTCTGCTAGGGAGGGTGTGCTGCTGATTGGCTGGAACAATTGTAGTGACCATATTAGTTCTACAATCAATAGAAAAGAATCTTGCAATATTTCAAGCTGTTTGTGGTCTTAGTCAAAGAGTTAAAGGAACACGCCAAGCACCATAACCACTGCAGTGTGCTGTAGTAGTTATGGTATCAGGAATGCCCTGATGCATCCCAATGTAAATAGTCAAATCATTTGACAACTACAGAGCCCTGTTTTGTTCATGATACTTGGAGAAGCCCTTTTAATTCTAAGAAACACTTACAGCATAATAATGCAATCCAGTAGAAACAGTGGGCTTTTCTTTATATTCAAGCTGGGGCTCCCCATTCTCATCTCCTACTTTGTCAGTCATAAAATGTATGTTTTGTTATTCTAAATAAACCAGAGTTCGCTTTAATTGTTTAGGATATTCAAGTCTGTTCTGTTTACATTTCATATAGTTTTACTTTATTTTTATCCATGTCTCACTCCAAATGTTTACATTTAATCTAAATGTCATGACATCAGCATCTGTTCCCACAAAAAAAAACAGAACTCTGAACAATGCCTGTATTCCCTTAGTGTTAAAATAATCAAGAAATAATTCACTAGTAAATAAATCCTTTTAGTTTTTATCTACAGACTTGTTACTGAATCAGAATAAAGTAAAACTGAGAGAGTTGTTTACTGCTGGTCAAACCTACAGCAACAGCGAGTAAATCTCATTCAATTTGGTTTCTTCATTAAGAAATTCACTGTAAACAACTAACTAAAAACACATGTAGAAGTCAGCACTCGGAAAAGCACGTACGGATGTAGAGTCGTGTGCTCGTGCCTTAGGCCCATCCAAAAATAGAAGCAAATGTAACTTTTAGACAACAAACATTTCTACTTTATATCACAACTTTTCAAGCAGCCAGGTATATTTGGTGTTAGGAATAGTTTTATTTTGTTTAGATATTTACTAGCAAGTAGTTTGAAGGTAAAAAAAAAAAAAAAAAAATTGCACCTATCCAAACTAAATTTGCCAAGAATTGTGACAAGTCAACAAAACAGCAATATTTGAAATTCATTGATTAAAGGTACACTCCGAACACCAATACAACTCTAGTGCATTTGATATTTTTCTTTGCCTCATTAATGTGCAGTATTTTTTGCATGTACAAATCTTTATATTTTTTTGCACAAAAAAACATGTTTTGCAAAATACTACCCCATAAGTCTTTAGATAGTTTTAGAGAGTTGAAGGAATATGCTGCAGAGGAATGATTATTGAAATCGGCTACAAAAGTGGTGGCATCCAAAAATGTTACATTCGTCTTGCAGCCCTGACCCATAGAGGTGGCACAAGGTGAGAGTTGAGACTATGGGCACTGTATTATGGAATGCATACTGAGAAGGTGAGAGTATGATGAAATACATTACTGGTTGCCAGAACTTTGAAGTTGAAACACATATAAAGGACAGGTAAGCATCACTAGTGATAGGGCTCCCTTAACAATGGTTGTTTCGAGTGCTAGAGATGCCACATACATGGACTAATGACAGGTGGGAACCAGGTACGCCAGGTGAATAGCAGCCTTGACACTAATATTTGGAAATATTGTAAAGGTATGGTTGAGAAATAATCAGTTCTAAATTACATTAGAACCATGACTGCCTCGATACAGTATCTTTTTCTGACCAAAATTATGTGTAATATGTGAGCATGCTATGTATGAACAATAGTGTTATGTGATCAGTCCTAAAATTGGTTAACAAACCAACTGTTACTTCTTCGACATTCTTTATCAAGGAAAATGGAATCCAGGGGGCGTATATGTAATAAAATATATCCAGAGAAGTTACGTAAATCATGTAGATAAGCGAGAACTGTGTAGATTCTGTCCTCTAATTCTCTCATTTTGCATACATTTGTTTCCATTTATTGTTCTTTACTGTAGTTATCTACATTTTTTTGTTTTTATTAAGAGAATTTAGAGACTTTGTTGTCCGCGTCTGACCTTTATTTTTTTTATACTGGATTTTCACATATTTGTCAGTGGCCCACAAACACAAATTCCTCCTTTTCAAGATAAATGTTTGTTGAAAAAGGTCAGTTTAAACGCCAAGGTTTTAAAGGGCCTTAACAAGTAAAATGTGGTTGGCCCATTTGTAACACAAGGAATGATGTTACTATGTTCTAAACACTAATAATAAATAATGTATATTTTACATGTACAGGTTTTTTTTTTTTTTAACTAAAATGAGAATTGTTGGCAATTTATAGTGAAGTGAAAGTGAAATTCAAATTTCAAGCTAAAGTAGCGGAACTGGAAGCACTGCTGATTTGGAGTTCTTTCCAGTTCAGATACTTTGTCCTTAAATTTAAAATTCACTTTGAATTTCCAACAATTCGCATTTTAGTCAATAGCCCTGTACAAAAACATATATATATATATATATATTTGTGCTCGGAATTTATCTAATACGTAATGGAATGTAGAAGGAGAAGCAAAGTTGGTTGAGGTGTGCCGAAACCAACGTATGAGTAGGCCTGTAAAAGAGGGCTCACACAGGTGAATTGTTAATATAGATGGGTATAGGTGGGTGCGGACAAACAGCTTGCACGACAAAGGTAAGTAGGGGGGTAGGGTTTATATAGGATCATAGCTCCTTCCACAAATTCAGGCCAACTGGCCTTCTAACTTTTGCTCGGAATTTATCTAATACGTAATGGAATGTAGAAGGAGAAGCAAAGTTGGTTGAGGTGTGCCGAAACCAACGTATGAGTAGGCCTGTAAAAGAGGGCTCACACAGGTGAATTGTTAATATAGATGGGTATAGGTGGGTGCGGACAAACAGCTTGCACGACAAAGGTAAGTAGGGGGGTAGGGTTTATATAGGATCATAGCTCCTTCCACAAATTCAGGCCAACTGGCCTTCTAACTTTTGCTCGGAATTTATCTAATATGTAATGGAATGTAGAAGGAGAAGCAAAGTTGGTTGAGGTGTGCCGAAAAGAGGATTCAAAGAAAACACACTTTATGCAAGTTAAATACAGCGTGGGTACTGAAAGCTTGTAAGGAGCTTTTACTCTGATTGAGGTATATATGTAACTGCGCTGAGGATTAGCCGTGGCCCCATCACTTAGTGATGTAGACTGGGGTGTAAGAGCTTGAAGCTGCTGATGCAGCACTTTGTGACAGAAAGACCAGCAAAGGAAGCCATGATGTATCTCCACCTTAATGGAAGGTTTAGTCGTGGAGTAGTGAATTAGGACTATTAGTGTGTGGTTGACCTTGGAGACATAAAGCGGTGTGACAGCATAGGAGGTTTAAGTAAGATGCTTGATTTGTAGGTTTGGAGAAAGAGGGAAAAAAAAAACCAACATATTGTAACCGCAAAAGTCTTTATTCAAGCAAACTCTAATTGTGATATGTACAACATACAAGGCCCTGGTGTGAGTGATAGAGTAGTCGTGAAACTGCGTGAAGCGTGCACACCTGTACGTGGTGAAATTGTGTGCTTAGTCCAAGATTAGCTCATGGAATGGTGGTATCTTGGATGGTATGTAGTGGATCGTAGGGAGTGCATGAAAGAAAACCTTAAATTGAGAGCGTGCAAAGTGTCAGCAGTTTTGTAGTGGGCACCAGGAATAAAAATGTAGACTAGAAAGAACTTAGGGGTTGCTACCTGCCAAATCAGCCTGCGAATCAGCCACAGTGGTGGCGAGTATGACCACCCTTGCTAATGAAATCGCAGGCTGCGGAGTTGTCAGAGCAAAGATGTCCAAAGATGACCCCATGTGAGGGTGGCAGCCATGTTGGAGTAAATCTCTGAGTAAATCTCTGACAAAGCAGAAGTCTCTGTACAGGCCGGCAAGGCATCCGTCACAGTGGGCCAGGCATCCCTAACCCGAGGTTGCCTGGTGACAGAGGGACCCCGAGTGTTGTGAAAAGGAGGCTGTGGTGGGGTGAACACTGTTAGTTGTTTGTGAACCTGCTAAATCAACAAAAAAATTCATCCAGATAGTGGATGACCTGAATATTTTTAGGAGCGGCCAGCAGAGGGTTTGTGCGCAGATGTTGAATACTTAGGGCTGCTCCTAGAGCCAAACGTAGACAAGGTGCCATTGTGGAGGGTGAATAGGTAGTAGATTAACCCCGTAAGGACCAAACTTCTGGAATAAAAGGGGATCATGACATGTCACACATGACATGTGTCCTTAAGGGGTTAAAGGCGTTGGATAAGTCTGACTTGCTCAACCAAGCCTTACTACTTACTGAAGTGATAGCTTGTATGGCATGGTCGATTTGCATAGTGCAGTGAGAACTCCTTAACGCAGGGGTTCTCAACCCAGTCTTCAGGACCCCCTACCAGTCCAGGATTTGGGGATTACCTGGGTGTGTCTAAGGTGTTTAGAAAAAAGGGGAAAAAAACACCTTAGACTCTAAGGTGTTTTTTTTTCTTTTTCTAAACATCTTAGACACACCCAGGTAATCCCTAAACCCTGGACTGGTAGGGGTCCTTGAGGACAAGGTTGAGAACCCCTGCCTTAATGGAAATGAGGAGTTTTGATGCTGGGAATGGAAGAAGAGTGCGGTGCAGAAGGGGACTATGATCAGACGTATAAAAGGGTATTGTGAATGGCTACCTCGATGGGAATGGTATGCCAAGATGAGAAGTGTGAGGACCGGAAAAGAGGCGATCGTGAAACCAGCGTATGATTGCTGTGGACAGAAGGTGGTCCACCGTAAGAGGGTCAATGGATGTAGATAATAGGTTGGGGCATATGAGTGTACCTGTGGGAATGGCGATAAGGCCCGTGTGATTGGAACAGAGTGGGCCGGTGAGACGTATGGAGTAGTGATAGTGGATTGTGGGGGACGGGAAGGGAAATGAGGGGAAAGTCCGACTGTATGAGCGAGATCACCAGGTGAGGGCCTGCCGGGCTTAATGAGACACCTGGTGTGGCTATAGCCGATTCCACTTATCAGCCTGTTGATCATTTGGAGGCTGGCCGGGATAGCGACTGGGGTCTCCTGATTGGAATCTGAGGAGTAAGCTGATGGCCCTTGTGAACTAGAGCCAGGCCTGGGGATGTTGGCCTGAGCCGTCGTGAGCCTTACTGGTAGTGGCTGGAGATGGGATACCCCTGTGACTGAGCTATGCTGACATTTTTGGAATGTACCAGTATCCCAGGTAACTGAGGGTAGAAGGGGTGAGGAATTCCTTTGGAGACCCAGGCCTGACTGGCATGCTGGGTATTTTGTCCAACAGTAGACCGATTATTGGGATGGATTCTCGTGATATTCTGAAAAAGAAATAATGATTTGGATAAGTAATGTGTCTTAGAGGTGTGGATGAGACCTTCGGAGAACTGGCCTGCTAGCTAGTGCCGAAGCAAAAACATTTTCTAGAGCCAAGTGACAGGTGAGGCCCTGCTAGTGCCAAGTGGTGGAGAGAGGCTCTACCTATGATTTGGGCCGAGGGAATTTTGTGGCCACTTGAATGTAGTGGCAGGGTGTCGGCCTCTCGGTGACCGTAAGAGATTCAAAACGTGTGGCCGTGACTTGGGAAGCCCTAACTGTAGCCCTAAAGAAGCGCGAGTGAGGTAGCTAACTATGATTTGGTCGTGGGGCTGAACCTCCGTGTATGAGGTGGGGGTCTAGACCTCGCGGGACCGTAGTGTTACTTAGGATAGCTAAGGCCAGCGCCTAACCCTCAATGCCAGTTCTCTAGCCTGATGGGGCTTGTCTCTTAGAATGGTGTGATATAACGTATGTAGATACTTAACCTTGAGTGTTTGTCCTCTTTCTTTGGGCAACGCGCAGGAAGTTTACAATATAGTCTTGCTTCTGCAGGGAACGGGCCCGGTCCGGGAAACCTTAGGGGAAAAAGATGATAGTGGGCCCGAGGCGTGCCACTAGTATAATGAGTGTAAAAATGTTGAACGTATGGGTAGGTGTGTATCAGAGATACTGTAACGTAAGAACTTGGGTAAGCTGAGGGACCTAAACGTAGGTCCGTAAATTAGAGACAAGCCCCACAAATATGAATATTTTTTAATAAAACAAAGGCGAAGAAACGTAAACGTAATGAGTAAGATTACAATACCTGATACTGTAATGCAGGGAACCAGGTAGCCTGTATGTTGTCGATGGCGTAGGACTTGGCGAGCTGCGGTAATGACGCAGGTCTAAGTAATGATATGTAGAACTGAATGACAAAACATGTACCATTAAATATGGTAGTAATACGGTGGATTATGATAATGAGATTGTTGTTGACATTTGTGAGGAATCTTAGACCAGGTACGTTTTGAAGTTTAGAACCCACTTTGTGAGGTGGAGGGCTGTATGAGACCGTGGAGGCTGAATGAGGCCTTGAGGGAATAGAGAACTGGTAAACCTTCTTACCTGATACAGTAAAAAAAACTAAAAAACACATGCAGACTAAGTGTAAGGAACCAGTATATAAGGACTTTTAAGGAATAGAGGTTTTTTAAAATCGTGCTAATGGTCTGTAATGAGACTGGTGAAAAAGGACCGTAAGGCTTAACCTATGAGCGGAGACCTTAGTTCCGTAGAAGACTAATACATAAGGTAAAGTACAATAGACTGAGTCTCAGCAGGGTATGATAATGCCTGGAGGTGTACTTTATAAGTGGACAAACTGTGCCTTTAAGAAGATTTACCCTGTAAAAGATAGGTGTCCCATAATTATGTGACTGTAGAGGAAAATTAGAAAAACATATTATTTAACCAGTGGTGACTTTAAGAGCCATATAATAAAAACACATAAATACATATAGGATAAATAATGCGAGTGCTTAGATACGTGGAAGCATAACTATACTATTACAGTAGATTAGTGAATTTAAACACTGTAGTCTCTTGTGTTCTGTAAATGAATGAACAGGAGAACTGTAATGAGAAAGAACTCCTGCGTTCGGCTAAATGGAGCATACAAAACAGTTTTTTAAACGAAAGCCAATTGTACCTGTGGTCGGATGAACGAACAAACGAACGAATGGATGAAATAGTCGAACGTAAGTTCGTTTAGTGCGGTCGGTAGTTAGCTTATACTTATACTTATATGTCATATGCGGAAATCACGGAATTAAGCCGCGAAAAAAGAAAAATGAAGCACCTGCAAGATATCATCGATTATGTGGACACAGAGGGGTGTATATAAGGACTGGGGAGGGAGGGGAATATGATTGTTTATTGTTTGTTTATCTGTATTTGTAAAACACCACACAAGTCCCTGAGGAAGTCCTATTTTGTTGGATAAAACGAGTAGGACCCCTGGTGGTGACATAGAGGGACTACTTTGATGATTTTAAACCTTGATGTAAGTTATTAAATACTTATTTTTGTACTTCACTCCGAATGTGCATCTCATTTTTATTATATTTTCTTCTTGATCACATATAAATACATCTATGGAGATTTCAACCCAGATAGAAGATTTGGAACTCCTATTCTAAAAGGAAAAAATCTCAAGGCTTGCAAACTTCTGTGAAAGTGTGAGTGGCCATTTGTGAACGCATTTTCTATTTAACCCCTTAAGGACACATGACGTGTGTGACATGTCATGATTCCATTTTATTCCAGAAGTTTGGTCCTTAAGGGGTTAAACCTATATATACAGTTATACACTATGTTGTTTTATTTGTAATTGGTTCAGCAGATCATCCCTTATTTTTTATCTGTATTTGTGTGGAACATACCTACATACACACTGACATACATACAGACACCGACATACATACACACAGACATACATTCATAATGACATACATACATACATTCATACTGGCATACATACATGCATAATGGCATACATTCATACATATATACATACATACATACATAATGGCATACATTCATACATATATACATACTGACAGACAGACAGACATGCATACAGACATACACACATACAGAGCATATTTTTCAGCCACCCTCCTGTTTCTTACCTTTTCCTTGCAGGAGGGTGGCTGGGGTTGATGGGAGTTGCTCTCCCTCTTCACTGCCTGGCTGGCTCTCCTCCCGCGCGGAGTGAGCTGGGAGGAAGTGACCACAGTGCTGAACGGATCCCTGAGGATATAGGGCCCATCGGGTGGCCCTAAGTGTGTGGGCCACCCGATAGGCCCCATCATCATGTGGGCCACCCGATAGGCCCCATCATCAGTTCCGCCGCCACACGTGGGGCCCGGGCGGCCGGGCCCCCCAGGGCCGCCGGGCCCATAACAACTGTCATGGTTGTAACCCCCTGATGGTGGCCCTGCTTACCAGTCCAGATTTTAGGGATTACCCAATTGTGTCGATTTGTTTTTTCTTTTTCTTAAAACACCTTAGACACAACTGGGTAATCCCGAAATCCTGGACTAGTTGGCATGCCTTGAGGACTGGTTTGAAAACCAGTGATCTAAAGTATACCCTGGGGCCTAACTTTAAGCAATTGCTTATATAGTGGTTTAATATATTTATATGACCACAATTTAGCTAAATGTGAGGAGGGACTAGTTACTAGCTATTTTCTCTTAGCCAGGATCAGACTATGTTTACTCTTGAATAAAATGGAGAGCGTGTATTAAAAAAAAAAGGTAAAAACATTGAAATCTCTTTAGTTTGGAAATCGGCAGCTCAGAGGGGATATGATAACATTATACAAATATATTCGGGGCCAGTACAAACCATTATCTAGAAATCTATTCATAAACAGGCCTATACATAGGACACAAGGTCACACATTTAGGCTGGAAGAAAGGAGATTTCATCTAAGGCAAAGAAAAGGTTTTTTTTACAGTAAGAGCAATAAGGATATGGAATTCTCTGCCTGAATAGGTGGCTTTATCAGAGTCCATACAGATGTTTAAACTGAATTAGGATAAATACTTGCAAAAACATAACATACAGAGATAGTTTCTAATTAGTGGGGTAATAGCTGCTTTATCCAAGGAGACATCTGACTGCTATTTTTGGGGTCAAGAAGGAATTTTTCCCTTGTTTGTTGCAAAATTGGAAGCGCTACAGACTGGGTTTTTTGCCTTTTTTTTTATCAACAGCAAAAACATATGTGAGGAAGGCTGAACTTGATGGACGCAAGTCTCTTTTCAGCTATGTAATTACGTAACTCTGTAACTATGTGTATAGAGGCTTAAATAAGCAGATTTGTGTAACGTGAATTTCAAATTTAAGGGCAAAATAATCAAACTCAAAACAGAATTATGTAAATGGATGGTACTAGTATACCTAATGTAATACCCAGGGGAGAGGGAGTCCGACTAACAGTAGGTCGCTCAAAAACTGGAAAAAATAGGGATTCACTAAAACCTATACAAAAAATGGAACACTCTGCTATAGTATGCAGAAACCAGGAGCTAACCTATGATACTGGCTGAGTATGGTAAATGATAAGGGATTGCAAATATAAAAAGTGGACTATGCCTTTAAGGTATGAGAAATATGTGCTGTGCCTTTAAATCTCACATAATGTGCGTGGTAGGTCTGCTGGTAAAAGAAAAAATAAATAAAATAAAACACAAAGAGGGTCCAATAAGTCGCAAAAAGAATGGAGAAAGAAAGATGAGAAAATGAGAGGAAGAAGGATAAATGGAAGGAGAAAGTAAAATGAAATAGAGTATAGAAAATAAAAATAAGTAATGAAAATAAATAGATGAATAGTGGATAACGCAGCCGATGATATGTGCAGTGCAGATAACTCTATCCCTAATGGGGTATAGGGTAGTTGGTATCTGCTCCAAATATTATACTTTGTATATATCAAAGATCTGGTTCAAATTATGATAGCAATACAGTATGTGGAACTGGATGCTAGGGTGGTTGTCTTATTTAAAAAGTATCACTCGATATAGAAAGCAATGGTACAAACTGGATGTAAATAACATAAACCAGTTTATTGGTAAAATTATAAAAATATATATAAAAATATGTAATAATATAATGCAGGAACAGTTCATACAGTGGTTACCAGTCTAATGAGTTTCAGAAAAGTGCAGGAACCCTTGGATTTGGCTGGGATTGATGTGGATTGACTTGGGCCGTCGAGCTTCAAAAAATCCTGCTGCCGGTGAGGACCGCGGGCTTTTCAGTGTGCGTCCCGATAAGGATCTCGCTCCAGGGGACGTGCTCTGTAAACGGCTCCACTCGGCAAATACACAAAAGGTCCTGTGTGAATACTGTTCTCTGCTGGTAAGCGCTCTGCGCACTGGAACTCAGTCCTGATAGATTGCTGTGCTTGTCTAACGCGTTTCGTAGGAGGGTGCCCTACTTCTTCAGAGACGGGATGTTGACCATTGCTATCTAGTTGCTTAAATATACGTGTTTGTAATTGCTAATAAAAACTTATGATCATATATTACATTTTCATTAATTTGAGGATTTACAGGATTCATCGGTCTGCATGCAGTACATAAACCTCACATAAATTTCATATATGATATGTATAAAGATACAAATTATAACACAATTATATGGGAATCCGAACCAAATTGGTGATTAAACAATATAATTCTTGATACTTAATAGTTATACAGGTATACAAAGTGATGTTATTAATAACTTAGTATTGTTACAATATATAATTACTCAATGTACAAAAAATGGTACAGGAGGAATACAATAGTAGAATAAATAGAATAAAATGTGATGGATCAAATAGACTAGGAATGGATATGAGGGTATATAAATGAATGTATGGCTACCTCATAATAAAATAATATTAATAAAATAAATAGGACAATAAATGTGACACACAGTTGAAAAATGGCAATACCAGTTTAGGCATAATGGTAAATAGAACTACTTGGTGTCATATATTGGAAGATTATATAAAACAGGGACATATAAATATGTAATCCTATGTACATGATTAACTAAGAGATGATACAGATTGCTGTACAATAATGTTATACATAGAGAGTATGGAGTATAATATACATATTCTTCTTATCTAAAAGGGAAACACATTGGTTAGTAATCAATAAATGAATGTAAGATCCAAGACTGGAAGTGGACTCATAAAAATACATTAAGTAAAATAAATCTATTAAAGGGGCAACGTTTAAAGTGCCATTAGTGAAAAAGTGATGTGTGCATAGTAAAGTGCATATCGGATAAGGAGTGAGTGAAGAGAATGACCAAGTATATGGTATCAGATTGGAGGAATCGAATTATAGGAAAGCATGTAGCTCAAAATCTATGTTTAATCCTTTAGGAGCTAGGGTGTCTAACTCAAAGATCCATTTTGCTTCAGTCTGATCTAATAGTTTGTCAATGCTGCCACCTCTCCAATGTACATTAACTTTTTCTATAGGTAGAAATTCCAAACCTATAGGGTCTCCCCCATGTTTCTCTTTAAAATGTTTAGAGAGGTTGTGTGTTAGAAGTCCCTTTTTGATGTTTCTGATGTGTTCGGCAATGCGTACTTTCAGAGGTCTTTTCGTGCGTCCCACATATTGCTTTGGGCACGGACAGGTGATGAGGTATATGACTCCTGAGGTGTTACAGTCCATTCTGCTTTTCAAGTCATATTCCTCTTGGCTGATCAGTGAAGTAAATCCGGTAGTAGTTTCTCTCATAGTGGGATTGTTTTTACATGCCAGACATTTCTTACACTTTGTAAATCCATGAGCAGGGTTTCGACTCCTAATAGTGTGTGGGGGTTTGATGGTAGGTGCCAACATAAGTTGGAGATTGGGTGCTCTGGTGAATATGATCTGTGGTTGGTGATCAAGGAATTGAGAGAGGGATGGGTCACTCTTTAGGATTCCCCAGTGTTTTCTCAGAATCTTCTGTATGGTCGGTGCTTGGTGATTGTACTTCGTGATAAAAGTGGGTGCCAAGGTGTGTGATTCCAAGGTCTTATTTCTTTCCTTTAGGGTGTCTTCCCTTGGGATGGATAGTGCTTTCTCCATGGCTTCTCCTAGTAACGTTGTGGGGTATCCTTTGTTCACAAATCTAGTCCTCATTTCGTCCATTTGGTTCTTGCATACATCCATTTTGGAGCAGTTCCTTCTAACTCTCCTGAACTGGTTTTGAGGAATGTTCCTTAACCGTGTGGGTTTGTGGTGGCTGTTAAAAGGGATAAAACTATTGCAATCAACATTCTTCTTAAAAGTCTTCGTGTGAATTTTTCCTTCCTCAATATAGATGTTGAGGTCTAAAAACTCAATTTGTTCCTTCGAATGATTAAAAGTAAATTTCAAATGGTAAGGGTTATGGTTGAGGTAGATCTTAAATTCTTCTAGGGATTCTAGGCTCCCTTTCCATATGAAGAAGCAGTCATCGATATATCTGCGCCATAGGGACAGATTTGAGCCAAATGGGCAGTGGGTCCATATGTATTCTTCTTCCCACTTGCCCATGAACAGATTAGCGTAGCTTGGCGCAAATCGTGTCCCCATGGCTGTCCCTTCTATTTGGAGAAAGAAGTGTTCATCACACCAAAAATAGTTGTGCGTAAGGATAAAAATGATGCATTGAATTAAAAAGTCAATTTGGTCGTTCTGGAACTCTGAGTATGTGGCTAAAGAGAATTGTACAGCTTCACATCCCTGCAGGTGTTCGATTACTGTGTATAGGGAGGTAACGTCGGCGGTGACTAAGAACATGTCGTCGCCCCACTTAAAATCAGATAAAAGGTTGAGAACTTGAGTAGAATCTCTCAGATACGATTTGAGGCATAAAACTAAATGTTGTAGGTAGTGATCTACATATTCTGAGAGATTGGCAGTGAGGGATCCGATTCCCGATACAATGGGTCTCCCAGGGGGTTTCTCCAGTTGCTTGTGGATCTTGGGGAGATGGTAGAACACAGGTATCCTTGGAAATGCGGTGTTAAGGTACTTGAATTCTCTTTCATTCAGGATGCCCCTCTCTTTCCCATGACTTAGTATTATTCTAAGTTCTTCCTGATACTGTGGAGTGGGATCACTGTCAAGTCTGAGGTAGGTGTTGGTGTCTCCTAGGAGTCTTCTGTTTTCTTCGATATAGTCTTCAGTGTTCAGAATAACCAAGCCCCCTCCCTTGTCCGCCGCTTTGATGGTGATGTCTTCTGATTTCGTGAGTTGTTTCAAAGCATTCCTCTCTTTTCTGGTTAGGTTATCCTTAGTAATTTTGTTGGTAATTTTATTTCTGAAATCCTTCTCAACCATCTTCTCAAATACTTTCATTGAGTCATTTTTGACATGTTGGGGATAAAATGTTGAGGTGGGGTGGAGTTTGGTGTGAGTGTACTCTTGTTCCATTTCTTGTTGTGTCACCTCTTTCTCTGAGAAAAATTTCTTGATTGCAATTTTGCGTATGAATTTGTGTAGGTCTATACATACGTTGAAATTAGAACTCTTAGATGTGGGAGCGAATTTCAAGCCTTTTTTCAAAAGTGATGTCTCATCTGGACTGAGAGTCCTATTTGATAGGTTAAAGATATTCACTTCTTCCTCTTCAATTGGGTTTGTTCCTCGTGGGGCTCTTGTTCTTCTTCTCGATCTCTTATGGTCCTTTTTCTTCTCACATCTGGAGATCTGAAGTCTTCTGTTGGGAATCTCTTGGGGGGTACTCTCCCCCATGGTTCTAAAAAAACATTGCCAGTGGTGGAATTGGAGATTTCAGTGTGTGCAGTACTATTATGCGTGGAGTCCATCGTTCTGTTCACTGGGGGTGGAACTCTAATACTTGTAGACTGATGATTTCTACGGTCTGGTAGTTGTCCAGTTCTAGTTGGTTGGGAATACGTAGTCTGTTCTCGGTCTTGGTGTTTGTTCTCCTGATGCCAATGTCTTGGATGCTCATGGTTCCTCTGATTGTGTTTTTCATGTGGGGCATCTCGTCTTCTGTTGTGTGTACGTCTACTATCAATCCAATCTTTTGGAGTGTCTCTCACTGGAGTTCTGTGGGAGGCCAGGGCATCCCTGTAGGATTGGTAGTGTTGAGGTCTACGTTCTGTTCTGTGTCTGGTACGAGAGAGTTGTCGTGGTCTGAAATCCTTCTTCCAATTTCTTTGGGTTTGGGTCTTATAGTCTGTCTGGTCTCTTATAATCTTCTTTCTTTTGATTTCTCTGATGTTCTCCTCTATGTTCTTGACTCTTTTCTCCATGGAGATGGAGAAAAGAGTCAAGAACATAGAGGAGAACATCAGAGAAATTAAAAGAAAGAAGATTATAAGAGACCAGACAGACTATAAGACCCAAACCCAAAGAAATTGGAAGAAGGATTTCAGACCACGACAACTCTCTCGTACCAGACACAGAACAGAACGTAGACCTCAACACTACCAATCCTACAGGGATGCCCTGGCCTCCCACAGAACTCCAGTGAGAGACACTCCAAAAGATTGGATTGATAGTAGACGTACACACAACAGAAGACGAGATGCCCCACATGAAAAACACAATCAGAGGAACCATGAGCATCCAAGACATTGGCATCAGGAGAACAAACACCAAGACCGAGAACAGACTACGTATTCCCAACCAACTAGAACTGGACAACTACCAGACCGTAGAAATCATCAGTCTACAAGTATTAGAGTTCCACCCCCAGTGAACAGAACGATGGACTCCACGCATAATAGTACTGCACACACTGAAATCTCCAATTCCACCACTGGCAATGTTTTTTTAGAACCATGGGGGAGAGTACCCCCCAAGAGATTCCCAACAGAAGACTTCAGATCTCCAGATGTGAGAAGAAAAAGGACCATAAGAGATCGAGAAGACGAACAAGAGCCCCACGAGGAACAAACCCAATTGAAGAGGAAGAAGTGAATATCTTTAACCTATCAAATAGGACTCTCAGTCCAGATGAGACATCACTTTTGAAAAAAGGCTTGAAATTCGCTCCCACATCTAAGAGTTCTAATTTCAACGTATGTATAGACCTACACAAATTCATACGCAAAATTGCAATCAAGAAATTTTTCTCAGAGAAAGAGGTGACAACAAGAAATGGAACAAGAGTACACTCACACCAAACTCCACCCCACCTCAACATTTTATTCCCAACATGTCAAAAATGACTCAATGAAAGTATTTGAGAAGATGGTTGAGAAGGATTTCAGAAATAAAATTACCAACAAAATTACTAAGGATAACCTAACCAGAAAAGAGAGGAATGCTTTGAAACAACTCACGAAATCAGAAGACATCACCATCAAAGCGGCGGACAAGGGAGGGGGCTTGGTTATTCTGAACACTGAAGACTATATCGAAGAAAACAGAAGACTCCTAGGAGACACCAACACCTACCTCAGACTTGACAGTGATCCCACTCCACAGTATCAGGAAGAACTTAGAATAATACTAAGTCACGGGAAAGAGAGGGGCATCCTGAATGAAAGAGAATTCAAGTACCTTAACACCGCATTTCCAAGGATACCTGTGTTCTACCATCTCCCCAAGATCCACAAGCAACTGGAGAAACCCCCTGGGAGACCCATTGTATCGGGAATCGGATCCCTCACTGCCAATCTCTCAGAATATGTAGATCACTACCTACAACATTTAGTTTTATGCCTCAAATCGTATCTGAGAGATTCTACTCAAGTTCTCAACCTTTTATCTGATTTTAAGTGGGGCGACGACATGTTCTTAGTCACCGCCGACGTTACCTCCCTATACACAGTAATCGAACACCTGCAGGGATGTGAAGCTGTACAATTCTCTTTAGCCACATACTCAGAGTTCCAGAATGACCAAATTGACTTTTTAATTCAATGCATCATTTTTATCCTTACGCACAACTATTTTTGGTGTGATGAACACTTCTTTCTCCAAATAGAAGGGACAGCCATGGGGACACGATTTGCGCCAAGCTACGCTAATCTGTTCATGGGCAAGTGGGAAGAAGAATACATATGGACCCACTGCCCATTTGGCTCAAATCTGTCCCTATGGCGCAGATATATCGATGACTGCTTCTTCATATGGAAAGGGAGCCTAGAATCCCTAGAAGAATTTAAGATCTACCTCAACCATAACCCTTACCATTTGAAATTTACTTTTAATCATTCGAAGGAACAAATTGAGTTTTTAGACCTCAACATCTATATTGAGGAAGGAAAAATTCACACGAAGACTTTTAAGAAGAATGTTGATTGCAATAGTTTTATCCCTTTTAACAGCCACCACAAACCCACATGGTTAAGGAACATTCCTCAAAACCAGTTCAGGAGAGTTAGAAGGAACTGCTCCAAAATGGATGTATGCAAGAACCAAATGGACGAAATGAGGACTAGATTTGTGAACAAAGGATACCCCACAACGTTATTAGGAGAAGCCATGGAGAAAGCACTATCCATCCCAAGGGAAGACACCCTAAAGGAAAGAAATAAGACCTTGGAATCACACACCTTGGCACCCACTTTTATCACGAAGTACAATCACCAAGCACCGACCATACAGAAGATTCTGAGAAAACACTGGGGAATCCTAAAGAGTGACCCATCCCTCTCTCAATTCCTTGATCACCAACCACAGATCATATTCACCAGAGCACCCAATCTCCAACTTATGTTGGCACCTACCATCAAACCCCCACACACTATTAGGAGTCGAAACCCTGCTCATGGATTTACAAAGTGTAAGAAATGTCTGGCATGTAAAAACAATCCCACTATGAGAGAAACTACTACCGGATTTACTTCACTGATCAGCCAAGAGGAATATGACTTGAAAAGCAGAATGGACTGTAACACCTCAGGAGTCATATACCTCATCACCTGTCCGTGCCCAAAGCAATATGTGGGACGCACGAAAAGACCTCTGAAAGTACGCATTGCCGAACACATCAGAAACATCAAAAAGGGACTTCTAACACACAACCTCTCTAAACATTTTAAAGAGAAACATGGGGGAGACCCTATAGGTTTGGAATTTCTACCTATAGAAAAAGTTAATGTACATTGGAGAGGTGGCAGCATTGACAAACTATTAGATCAGACTGAAGCAAAATGGATCTTTGAGTTAGACACCCTAGCTCCTAAAGGATTAAACATAGATTTTGAGCTACATGCTTTCCTATAATTCGATTCCTCCAATCTGATACCATATACTTGGTCATTCTCTTCACTCACTCCTTATCCGATATGCACTTTACTATGCACACATCACTTTTTCACTAATGGCACTTTAAACGTTGCCCCTTTAATAGATTTATTTTACTTAATGTATTTTTATGAGTCCACTTCCAGTCTTGGATCTTACATTCATTTATTGATTACTAACCAATGTGTTTCCCTTTTAGATAAGAAGAATATGTATATTATACTCCATACTCCCTATGTATAACATTATTGTACAGCAATCTGTATCATCTCTTAGTTAATCATGTACATAGGATTACATATTTATATGTCCCTGTTTTATATAATCTTCCAATATATGACACCAAGTAGTTCTATTTACCATTATGCCTAAACTGGTATTGCCATTTTTCAACTGTGTGTCACATTTATTGTCCTATTTATTTTATTAATATTATTTTATTATGAGGTAGCCATACATTCATTTATATACCCTCATATCCATTCCTAGTCTATTTGATCCATCACATTTTATTCTATTTATTCTACTATTGTATTCCTCCTGTACCATTTTTTGTACATTGAGTAATTATATATTGTAACAATACTAAGTTATTAATAACATCACTTTGTATACCTGTATAACTATTAAGTATCAAGAATTATATTGTTTAATCACCAATTTGGTTCGGATTCCCATATAATTGTGTTATAATTTGTATCTTTATACATATCATATATGAAATTTATGTGAGGTTTATGTACTGCATGCAGACCGATGAATCCTGTAAATCCTCAAATTAATGAAAATGTAATATATGATCATAAGTTTTTATTAGCAATTACAAACACGTATATTTAAGCAACTAGATAGCAATGGTCAACATCCCGTCTCTGAAGAAGTAGGGCACCCTCCTACGAAACGCGTTAGACAAGCTCAGCAATCTATCAGGACTGAGTTCCAGTGCGCAGAGCGCTTACCAGCAGAGAACAGTATTCGCACAGGACCTTTTGTGTATTTGCCGAGTGGAGCCGTTTACAGAGCACGTCCCCTGGAGCGAGATCCTTATCGGGACGCACACCGAAAAGCCCGCGGTCCTCACCGGCAGCAGGATTTTTTGAAGCTCGACGGCCCAAGTCAATCCACATCAATCCCAGCCAAATCCAAGGGTTCCTGCACTTTTCTGAAACTCATTAGACTGGTAACCACTGTATGAACTGTTCCTGCATTATATTATTACATATTTTTATATATATTTTTATAATTTTACCAATAAACTGGTTTATGTTATTTACATCCAGTTTGTACCATTGCTTTCTATATCGAGTGATACTTTTTAAATAAGACAACCACCCTAGCATCCAGTTCCACATACTGTATTGCTATCATAATTTGAACCAGATCTTTGATATATACAAAGTATAATATTTGGAGCAGATACCAACTACCCTATACCCCATTAGGGATAGAGTTATCTGCACTGCACATATCATCGGCTGCGTTATCCACTATTCATCTATTTATTTTCATTACTTATTTTTATTTTCTATACTCTATTTCATTTTACTTTCTCCTTCCATTTATCCTTCTTCCTCTCATTTTCTCATCTTTCTTTCTCCATTCTTTTTGCGACTTATTGGACCCTCTTTGTGTTTTATTTTATTTATTTTTTCTTTTACCAGCAGACCTACCACGCACATTATGTGAGATTTAAAGGCAAAGCACATATTTCTCATACCTTAAAGGCATAGTCCACTTTTTTATATTTGCAATCCCTTATCATTTACCATACTCAGCCAGTATCATAGGTTAGCTCCTGGTTTCTGCATACTATAGCAGAGTGTTCCATTCAAAACAGAATTAGCTTGGAAAAAAATTCTAGTTTGGCTCTTTTGTCCTAAATTTTGAAATTCACTTTGAATTCCAAAAATGTTCACTTTGGTGAATAACCCAGTTGCTTTTCCCTGAAACTGCCAGAATGGTTTTAAGGGGAATTGTCACCTTTCTGGTAATGGCATTGTTGCGGAACAAACCTCGCCACTGGCCACTGGAGGAGCCTGGTCGCCTGCCCCCTGCCGCTGGACTATGGCCCCTGTTCTTTTTCCCTGCAGAAAGGCTGGTTCGTGCCTTTCTGCGGACTGTTAAAGCCATGCTACCCCAGATAGCTATGCCATGGAGCCCAGCTGTATTCTGAAAGACTGTATGAAAGACTTTGGCTCCATGGCGATTGAACTGTAAGTATGTGATCTGAGCGCCATCCGGTAATAATGTGCACTCAGATCTAAGCTATCTGGAGATAGGTAGAATGTGTATGTTCCCCAGCGGCAGTATGTATGTAGGGAGCTGAAGGTGTCGTCCTTCCTCCCCAGCGGCAGTGTGAGTCCCAGGGAGCCGAAGGTGCCGTCCTTCCTCCCCAGCGGCAGTGTGTGTTACAGGGAGCCGAAGGTGCAGTCCGTCCTCCCCAGCAGCAGTGTGTCCAGCAGGGAGCAGAGACAGTCGGTCTTGCTTCCCAGCAGCAGGACAATATATTGAAAGGGGAGACAGTGTGTCCCCCTCTCCACCAGCAGAGAGAGTGTAAGGTAGAGGAGCTTGTTACCCCCTCTCTCCAGCGACAGCGTAGCCCACCAAGGGGAGACATTAAGCTCCCCACCATCGCAGATGGGACCGTGGTCTCTGCGCCCAAGCTACAGGGAGTACGGACAGTCGGTCCTGCTCCCCAGCGGCAAAGTATTCTACCGGGAGGGGAGAGCCTCATTCCCCCTCCCCAGCGGCAGCCTAGCCCACCAAGGGGAGATGATAAGCCCCACACCGGTGCAGATGGGACCTTGGTCTCTGTGCCCAAACCACAGGGGGTAGGGACGGTTGGTCCTGTCCCCCAGCAGCAGGGCTGTTTATCCAAAGGGGAGAAAGCCTTTCCCAAAGGGGAGACAGCTCCAACCAGGCTACTCCCGTGGTAGCGCTGTCACCAGGGCATAGTACCGCTGGTCTCTGCCCACTCAGCAACCCACCGATCCGGAGAGCTAGCCGTGGTGGAGACTCTGGACATGGACAAGCTACCCACTACCCCAGGTGCAGTAACCAAATTTTGTGGGTGGGCCACTCTGTTGATTATGTGTTGTGGGTGGGTTGCTGGACTAACCAGGGCACTGACCGACAGGAGGTCAGATACCCTGTTAGTCTGATTGGTAAAGGGGAGAAATGTGGCAGAACCAACCTCACCACTGGCCACTGGAGGAGCCTGGTCGCCTGCCTCCTGCCGCTGGACTATGGACCCTGTTCTTTTTCCCTGCAGAAAGGCTGGTCCGTGCCTTTCTGCGGACTGTTAAAGCCATGCTACCCCAGATAGCTATGCCATGGAGCCCAGCCGTATACTGAAAGTATATATGGGGGGAGAACTATAGCGTAGATCAGGAAATGGAATATGCTATCACCAAGAGTGTACCTCACTCACTCAAATACAATAGAACCAAATAAGCTAATGAAACTTACAAAAAGAATAAAAAGCTAAAAGATGGGATAGCACACACAATAGAGGATATAAGGTCACAAGATACAACCTGTAGCATGTAACGTAATTTCAGGTGAATCTAAATGACAATAAAAATATACATAGGGAAGTACGAAAAAAACAGGAAAAATGCATCCAGGATGTAGAGAACTTACAAGAGGTATGTGATGGTCTGCGTATATCACCCCTGTAGGGGTCTCCTTATGTAGATAGGCAAAATCTTCTCAAGATTGAAATCCTCAAAAGGATAAAGAGAAAAGCATACATAGAGTAATATAGTTAAAAGAAATACAAATTTATTGCACAGATTGCACTTACATCAAAGTCACAATCAGCAGGCTTATCTCCACTACTGGGTGGAACAGGTGGTAAATTACGTCTATGCAGTAGAAGGAAAAACCTGACTGATGATAAATAAATATAGAAAAAAATATATCAATGAAAAAAACAATTAAGAATAAAAGTCCATGTGGTTACTTCCTCCAACGCGTTTCGTCGACTTCCTCAGGGATATAAATGAAGGTCCAAAAAGATTTCTTTATATATCCTGTGTCACAGGTGTTCCTCGTTCTTCAAATTTGCTGCTGTATGTAGATACTGTCGGGTTCGGATGTACGTTACTCCTCATTGGACAAATCCGAAACGTGACATAGCACATCACATAGCACATCACACTGGTATTAACTTCCGCGTTCCACCGTGGAACGCAAAACGGAGCATATCGTGCACACTCATTAGAATGCGTTCCACAGTGGGACGCAACCATACAAAAAAGTCAATGAACTAAAACCAGGAAGGCAGTGGGCACAAAAACCCCTGTCCTCCTGAATATATACCTCTTTACATCCAAATTAAAATTATATGAGCCAATTCACAGGGGACCAAGAACATATTACAGGAAGAAAAATTCTACCCAAGATCTTAATAAAAAATAATAATAATAAGAATGAAAAAATATATAAATATAAAATAAAAATAAAAATACAAATGAAAATAAATATAAAAATAAAAAAATATAAATAACAATAAAAATAAACTACTAATAAAAAACATTTAAAAAAAATAAGGTGCGCTATAACTTGAAATAACTTATATGTGTACAATATAAAATATAATCCTCAATACTAAGTTATAAAGTGCATGTGCAATGTGCAACACGTGAAAAAATCCAATAAATCCAATTTCACGTGTTGCACATTGCACATGCACTTTATAACTTAGTATTGAGGATTATATTTTATATTGTACACATATAAGTTATTTAAAGTTATAGCGCACCTTATTTTTTTTAAATATATATATAGTGGTATTTTGAGCTATCTTACACTTTAAGGTGCAGCTTTTATATTGCTTCACTTGTAAATAGATATATTTTGTGTTCACTGTCACTAAATATATAGCGCCTTCTGTTTGCCTGTAGATATTTCTTTTAATAATAAAAAACAACCTAAAAAATACTATATGGAAAAGGTCTCCTGTGAATCCGTTCACATGTTCAAATAGTATTTGACACCAAAACACTTTACCATTAAACATAGATCTTTCGAATTTCTACAAGAGAAAAAGAAACACATATTTTAACATAGATATTCCTCAAAGAGTGGTCCAATAAATTCACCAAGTGAAAAAGTTAAACCAGATAGAGAAAGTAAAAGGGGAAAAAAAACAAACAACAACCAATAATAACATATATAGATAAGAAAAATGAAAAATGAAAAAAAGAAAAATATTTTTATTGTCATTTAGATTCACCTGAAATTACGTTACATGCTACAGGTTGTATCTTGTGACCTTATATCCTCTATTGTGTGTGCTATCCCATCTTTTAGCTTTTGATTCTTTTTGTAAGTTTCATTAGCTTATTTGGTTTCTATTGTATACTGAAAGACTGTATGAAAGACTTTGGCTCCATGGCGATTGAACTGTATGTATGTGATCTAAGCGCCATCCGGTAATAATGTGCGCTCAGATCTAAGCTATCTGGGGATAGGTAGAATGTGTATGTTCTATGTGATAAATGTAACAGTATGTAATTTTATGTATTTTATTGTCCTTTGTCTGCCATGTCGCTAATGGAGTTTTGCCTCTGTCCTTGGAGATAATTGGATTACTTCCCAATTATCTCCAGGACAGAGAGGAGGGATTGTGATGCATTGTGGTATTGTAAGCTTGTGATTGGTCAATGTCCAATATGTTTCCCAGTCTTCCATCTGGTCCCCTAGGGGAGTGTCCACCAGGTCGGACCTGCATAAAGGCCGGGCAGGTAGCCCCAGTAAATCAGTTCTGCTTGACCTCAAAACGAAGTGTCATCTCGTTATTGGGGGAATTTGATTGCATGCAGATTGCCAGGAGTGTAACCTGATTGTATGCTTTTCCTGTTCAGCTGTTTACAGCATTCATATGCTTGAGAGCATTCGTATGCTTCTCCGGTTTGGTAGTTCTGGTGTCTGCTGCAGTGCTTGGAGTCCTCAGGAAGCGCTAGGAGCATCCTTCAATGGAGGTACCCAGTCGGGGTGCCCGTCGATCCGTTACAGGCATAATTGAATGAAACATTGAATATAACTTTTAAATTGTTTAACCATTTCCATGTGATGATCTGTATTCTTTTCAAATGTAAATTGAAGATGTTGAAGGTGACATCACAATTCGGTTCTGTCGGGGCACAGCCAGGGTAGACAATGGAAATGAGGAGGAAAACGGAAGGATTGGTACAATTTCTCCTCTTTCACTAACCATGTTTAATGGCAGAAAAAAGCAGCATTTATATCAATGATTGACAGGGAATGAAAATGGAGGCACCTGGTACTAGGATGCAAATAATGGCAGAGGTGTGGATTTCTACATCTAATTTTATTTTTCAGACCTCAATTAAACGTATTTGCTAAACGTAGAGGATAAGTAAACATAATATTAAAAATCACATGAATAGACTGCCCCTTACTACCGTAGGCCACACGTAGAGGGGGCCCATTGGGTGGCCCATGCTCTCAGGGCTACCTGATGGCAATGAGTCTGCAGGAGCTCGGTCAGTGCTGCAGCGCTTTAACAGCATAGCGGGCCTCCGGTGATGAGGACAGCACTAGGAGGATGTGCAGTCACTTCCTTTCTAGCTAACACAGAGAGTGCCGCATGGAAGGGAGAAAGGTAGGGGCGTGGACTGGTAGAGAGCCCGACTCCCAACAGCCTCAGCCAGCCACTGGACCCCAGGGAAGTCACCTTTCTGCAGCCAAAAGGTAGGAAACAGGAGGGTGACTACAAATTTATATTTTCCATGTGTCTGTTTGTGTGTGTATATCTGTCTGTATGTGTATGTGTGTTTATATGTGTGTATCTGTCTGTATGTGTATATGCATGTGTGTCTGTGTATCTATGTGTGTATCTGGCTGTATGTGTATATACATGTGTGTCTGTGTGTCTGTGTATCTGTGTGTGTATCTGCCTATATGTGTATCTGTCTGTATGTGTATCTGTGTGTCTGTATGTGTGTATCTGTCTGTATGTATCTGTGTGTTTCTCTGTTTATATGTGTATCTGTGTGTCTGTATGTGTCTCTGTCTCTGTCTGTATGCGTATTATTATTTTATTGTTTAAATAGCGCCATCATATTCCGTAGCGCTGTACAATAGGTATCTGTGTATCTGTCTGTATGTGTTTCTGTGTGTGTATCTGTCTATATGTGTAAATGTATTTGTATTTGCCTGTGTATCTGCATGTGGGTCAGTGTGTGCCCCTGTGTATCTGTGTGTGTCTGTGTATCTGTATGTGTGTGTGTGTGTGTGCATCTGTATGGGTTAGTGTGTGTCTGTGTTACTGCATGTGTGTCTGTGTATGTAGCTGTAGGTGTGCTATTGTTTGTATCTGCATATATGTCAGGGTGTGTGTCTGTTTATTTGTATGTGTGCTAGCGTGAGTCTGCATCTTTGTCAGTGAGTGTTTATTTGTGTCTGTATGTGTGCCAGTGTGTATCTGTGTATGCACCTGTGTCTCTGTGTATCTGTCTTTGTATGTCTGTGTATTTGTTTGTCTGTACCTGTGCATATCTGAGTTTGTGTATGTGTGTATCTGTATTTGTGTCAGTGTTTGCATTTGCATGTGTGTCAGTGTTTATATTATTCTCTAGGTGAAAAACAAGTGTGGCTAAGTCTATGTTCTATGTGTGTGCGTTTTTTTGTGTTTTCTTTATGTGTGTCTTTGAGCGGAAGGCGTGTTTGCATGCCACAAGGTGGGAGGGAGGGGGCCAGGGGTCCAATCAGCATTAAAGACGGCCCTGACCAATTTAACTGAACTTTTCTGTGTCAGTGGGATTTCTTCGGCGTGGGCGCTTTATTACATTTAAGACATTTGGACAGGGGCAGATATTCAAGCAAACACTTGGTTTGGTCTAAAACAACACAATCAGGTGCACATAGTTATACACATATACTGTCACATACAGCCACATGCACACCCCTTAGGATGGCTCTGTAAACACACATGCACTTTGTCACTTTGTCATCCTGCTCACAGCCACAATCATCAGCAGTGATGTGGATTGTGTTACTGACAATGCACAAAAAGGCATTGTCTCCAGTCTCCTCTTCCTCCCCTTTTTTAGTCCTGAGTTGATACTTGTTTTATGTGTAATTATTGTAACCATGCAGATAGAGGATGATACACTTTGAAGGTCGGAGCATGTCAGGAGCACACCCACCCCACTGTAAAACCTAAATATGTAACAATATTAACACGAAAAAAGTCCTGCGCTCAAACTCCCATCACTCCTGGGCGGTAGCAACGACCACAGTACGCATCAGCCCCAAAACGTACAGTATAAACCAAAGAAAAAAAAGTTACCCGAGCTCTTCCCAAATCCCTATGCATATTTTAACAAATGGAGGTTTTTTTAGTTTCTCCAATGGCCATGAGAGAGTTTAGTCCACCTGCCACGTCAAGGCAAACCTCTCAGTAAGGTCCTACAGTAACCTTTCACCTTGCTTCCTTGAGCTTCTGGCAAATATATCTCTAATGAGACAGAAAGGGGTATTTTTTAATATAAACCCCTACATGCTTATTAACTCCTAATAAGGAACACATGGGATGGGTGGCAGCATTGTAACATAGCTGTGTGAGCCATGAGAGAGTTTAGCCCACCTGCAGACCTCTCAGGTGGGTCCTACACTAACCTTTCACCTTGCTTCCTTGAGCTTCTGGGAAATACAAGGAGTGCAGAATTATTAGGCAAATTAGTATTTTGACCACATCATCCTCTTTATGCATGTTGTCTTACTCCAAGCTGTATAGGCTCGAAAGCCTACTACCAATTAAGCATATTAGGTGATGTGCATCTCTGTAATGAGAAGGGGTGTGGTCTAATGACATCAACACCCTATATCAGGTGTGCATAATTATTAGGCAACTTCCTTTCCTTTGGCAAAATGGGTCAAAAGAAGGACTTGACAGGCTCAGAAAAGTCAAAAATAGTGAGATATCTTGCAGAGGGATGCAGCACTCTTAAAATTGCAAAGCTTCTGAAGCGTGATCATCGAACAATCAAGCGTTTCATTCAAAATAGTCAACAGGGTCGCAAGAAGCGTGTGGAGAAACCAAGGCGCAAAATAACTGCCCATGAACTGAGAAAAGTCAAGCATGCAGCTGCCAAGATGCCACTTGCCACCAGTTTGGCCATATTTCAGAGCTGCAACATCACTGGAGTGCCCAAAAGCACAAGGTGTGCAATACTCAAAGACATGGCCAAGGTAAGAAAGGCTGAAAGACGACCACCACTGAACAAGACACACAAGCTGAAACGTCAAGACTGGGCCAAGAAATATCTCAAGACTGATTTTTCTAAGGTTTTATGGACTGATGAAATGAGAGTGAGTCTTGATTGGCCAGATGGATGGGCCCGTGGCTGGATTGGTAAAGGGCAGAGAGCTCCAGTCCGACTCAGACGCCAGCAAGGTGGAGGTGGAGTACTGGTTTGGGCTGGTATCATCAAAGATGAGCTTGTGGGGCCTTTTCGGGTTGAGGATGGAGTCAAGCTCAACTCCCAGTCCTACTGCCAGTTTCTGGAAGACACCTTCTTCAAGCAGTGGTACAGGAAGAAGTCTGCATCCTTCAAGAAAAAACATGATTTTCATGCAGGACAATGCTCCATCACACGCGTCCAAGTACTCCACAGCGTGGCTGGCAAGAAAGGGTATAAAAGAAGAAAATCTAATGACATGGCCTCCTTGTTCACCTTATCTGAACCCCATTGAGAACCTGTGGTCCATCATCAAATGTGAGATTTACAAGGAGGGAAAACAGTACACCTCTCTGAACAGTGTCTGGGAGGCTGTGGTTGCTGCTGCACACAATGTTGATGGTGAACAGATCAAAACACTGACAGAATCCATGGATGGCAGGCTTTTGAGTGTCCTTGCAAAGAAAGGTGGCTATATTGGTAACTGATTTGTTTTTGTTATGCTTTTGAATGTCAGAAATGTATATTTGTGAATGTTGAGATGTTATATTGGTTTCACTGGTAAAAATAAATAATTGAAATGGGTATATATTTGTTTTTTGTTAAGTTGCCTAATAATTATGCACAGTAATAGTCACCTGCACACACAGATATCCCCCTAAAATAGCTATAACTAAAAACAAACTAAAAACTACTTCCAAAAATATTCAGCTTTGATATTAATTTGGGTTCATTGAGAACATGGTTGTTGTTCAATAATAAAATTAATCCTCAAAAATACAACTTGCCTACTAATTCTGCACTCCCTGTATATCTCTAATGAGACCCCTACATGCTTATTCATGTAACAATATTGAAATGAAAATGTAGGGCCTCTCTGTATATATTTTACTGGCTAACATATGTTGGAAATATATTCTGGCCAAACTTGTAGTCAAATATGTTAATGTGAAAATTTGAAATACAGCAAAACGTAGTGATTATTTACCAGCAACAAGCAACAAGCTGACATGAAGAGTGTTTAGGTCATTGCAGGTGCACGTTCTTACTACTGATTTCTTCTATGAAAAGAACGTTGCACAAACGAGCAGACATGACATTGATAAGCGGGATAAGAAGCAGTTTGGGAACACTGGGAACATAAAGATCTTGGCTTGGGTTTCTGCAAATTTAGTTTCTGACACATTGTCATTTCAGGATACTGGAGACAGTAACTTCTGTTACTAATCAATGGCAGTTACCTTCTTGCTGTAATAAACAGATTTATAAGTAAATATTTGGGCAAATTGGTTTAATTTACACCTATGGAGCAACTGTATCTAGCAAGACTCAGAATGTAAAGTACTTATGCTACTAGCCAAGCCTTAAAAATACTTGTCACTGCACGCTTGGAGGGCCCAAGGCACACAAACCTGGGGTTAATGTCTACTTACCAGCAGGGCCAGTGCAAGGATTTTTGGCTACAAAGGTGAAGATGAATTTTGGGCAGGGGCAGGCTATAAAGGGGCATAGAGGGGCGGGGGCTATAGAGGGGCTGTAAAGGGGCAGTATGGTGGGGCAGGGGCTATAGAGGGACGTAGAGGGGGCAGGGGCACTATGGTGGGGGCAGGGGCTATAGAGGGGATGTAAAGGGGCAGAGGTAGTATGGTGGGGCAGGGGCTGTAGAGGGGGCAGGGGCAGACTATAAAGGGACATAGAGGGGTGGGGGCTATAGAGGGGCTGTAAAGGGGGCAGTATGGTTAGGGCAGGGGTTATAGAGGGAAATAGAAGTGCTGTAGAGGGGCACATGGGGCAGTAGAGGGGGCAGGGGCACTATGGTGGGGACAGGGGCTATAGAGGGGCTGTAAAGGGGGCAGAGGTAGTATGGTGGGGCAGTTTGGTGGGGCAGGGACTGTAGAGGGGCAGGGGCTATAGAGGGACATAGAGGGGCAGGGGCTATAGAGGGGCTGTAAAGGGGGCAGTATGGTGGGGGCAGGGGCTATAGAGGGAAATAGTCATGCTGTAGAGGGGCACATGGGGCAGTAGAGGGGTCAGGGGCACTATGGTGGGGCAGGGGCTATAGAGGGGCTGTAAAGGGGGCAGGGGTAGTATGCAGGGCCGGACTGGGGATACGAAACAGCCCTGGAAAAAAATCTATGCCAGCCCCATAAGTCATTGTGCTATGTAGTGTGTGTTATATATATATATATATATACACACACACACACACACATATCTATCTCTCTCTGTCTATATATATATATCTTTATAAACATAAATATATATATTATTGGTATATTTCTTTTTCTAATTATTAGTAATTAAATCATACAGTAAAGCATACTCACATGCAGACAATCTTACTGATGCACACAAATAGGCTCATTGACAGACAATCTTAATGACACACAGATAAGGTTACTGGTACACACACAAATTTAGTACAGACAAACTCTGATATACACACAAGCTTACTACAGACAAGCTCACTGATGCGCACACAATCTCTCTACAGACAAGTCCATTGACACACACATGCTCCCTACAGAAGAGCTCACTAACACACATATTCACTACAGACAAGCTCACTGACACACACATGCTCACTACAGACAAGCTCACTGACACACATATGGTCACTACAGACAAGCTCAAGATCACACACATGCTTACTACAGACAAACTCACTGCACACACACAGGGCCGACCTTAGGTGATTGCGAGCCAATCTTGTCACCAAAACACCTGGCTATCCCTTCATCAATGCCCTGACCCCCTTCATCAATCCTCTGCACCCCTTCGTCAGACCTTGACACCCTTCATCAATCCCCTGGACCCCCTTTCCAGTCCCCTGCCCCCATTCACCAATCCTCTGCACCCCTCATCAATGATCTGTCCTCCTTTACCAGTCCCCTGCCCCCCTTCACCAGTCCCCTGCCCCCTTCACTAGACCCCTGCCCCCCTTCATCAGACCCTGCCCTCCTTCACCAATCCCCTTCCCCCCTTACCAGTCCCCTGCCCCATTCACCAATCCTAAGCCCCCCTTCGCCATTCACCTCCCCCCCTTTACCTGCCCCTCCTTTACCAGTCTCCTGCCCTCCTTCATCAATCCCCTGCCCCATTCATCAGACCCTGCCCCTTAACCAATTCCCTGCCCCCCTTCCATCAATTCCTGCCCCCTATCATCAATCCCCTGCCCCCCTTTATCAGACCCTGCCACCTTAATCAATCTCCTACCCTCTTCACCAACAACCATGCACCCCTTCAATAAAAGGCAATGTATTTAGTTTTAAAAAAAGCAATAAGAACTAGGACTCACTTTAATGGCTGCTGCTTCCTGGATTGAGCTTCCCACTCTGCCGCGTCGCTGATTTAAGAGCTCCAGCTGCCGACCTCACACGCACCAAGTGGGTCCTGACGCGGCTCCCTGTGAAGGCGAAGCACATGGACGTTGCGCCCCCATGCTCCATCTCCTCCACGCTACAGACCTCTTCATTCTGCAACGGATTCTGGCCACGGCTTGCCTCTCCCCTCATAACTTGGACTGGCCTCTTTGTGATCGACTGCGAGCTGTGTCGGCTGCCCCAGCGCCTCTGTTGCCATAGCGCCCTGTGCGGCCGCACAGCTCGCACACCCCAAAGGCTGGCCCTGCACACACATGTTCCCTACAGACAAGCTCACTGACACACATACAAGCTCACTCACTAGCAGGCACACACACAAAGACAAGCTCACTAGCAGGCACACACACACAGAAGCTCCCTCACTAGCAGATGCACACACACATAGAAGCTCACTCACTAGCAGATGTGCGCGCGCGCACACATACACACACACACTGAAGCTCACTCACTCGCAAATGCACTCACACAAAGACATCCACACACACAGAGACAGACATCCACACACACAATAACAGGCATCCACACACACAGAGGCAGGCAGACAGCCACACACACACACACACATAGAAAGCCGCACACACACAGACAGCCACACACACAGGCAGACAGTCACACACAGGCAGACAGTCACACAAACACACACACACACACACATAGGCAGACAGTCACACACTCACAGGCAGACAGTCACACACACAGGCAGACAGTCCCACACACACAGGCAGTCAGTCACACATACACACAGGCAGTCAGTCACACACACAGGCAGACAGTCACACACAGACAGTCACACACACAGACAGTCACACTCACAGGCAGACAGTCACACACACACAGACAGTCCCACACACAGGCAAACAGTCACACACACAGACAGTCACACACAGAGGCAGACACACACACTCAGAGGCAGTCAAACACACACAGACAGTCACACATACACAGACAGTCACACATACATAGACAGTCACACACTCACAGACAGTCACACATACAGAGGCAGTCACACATACACAGACAGTCACACACTCACAGGCAGTCAAACACACACACAGACAGTCAAACACACACACAGACAGTCAAACACACACACAGACAGTCACACACACACAGGCAGTCAAACACACACAGACAGTCACACATACACAGACAGTCACACACTCACAGGCAGTCAAACACACAGACAGTCACACACTCATAGGCAGTCAAACACACACACACACAGACACACCTACACAGACAGTCACACTCTCACATGCAGTCAAACACACACACAGACAGTCACACAAACACAGACAGTCATACACTTACAGGCAGTCAAAAACACACACACACACAGACAGTCACATACACACACACACACTGAAGCTCACTCACTCGCAAATGCACTCACACAAAGACATCCACACACACAGAGACAGACATCCACACACACAATAACAGGCATCCACACACACAGAGGCAGGCAGACAGCCACACACACACACACATAGAAAGCCGCACACACACAGACAGCCACACACACAGGCAGACAGTCACACACAGGCAGACAGTCACACAAACACACACACACACACATATAGGCAGACAGTCCCACACACACAGGCAGTCAGTCACACATACACACAGGCAGTCAGTCACACACACAGGCAGACAGTCACACACAGACAGTCACACACACAGGCAGACAGTCACACACAGACAGTCACACACACAGACAGTCACACACACAGACAGTCACACTCACAGGCAGACAGTCACACACACACAGACAGTCCCACACACAGGCAAACAGTCACACACACAGAGGCAGACACACACACTCAGAGGCAGTCAAACACACACAGACAGTCACACATACACAGACAGTCACACATACATAGACAGTCACACACTCACAGACAGTCACACATACAGAGGCAGTCACACATACACAGACAGTCACACACTCACAGGCAGTCAAACACACACACAGACAGTCAAACACACACACAGACAGTCAAACACACACACAGACAGTCACACACACACAGACAGTCACACATACACAGACAGTCACACACTCACAGGCAGTCAAACACACACAGACAGTCACACATACACAGACAGTCACACACTCACAGGCAGTCAAACACACAGACAGTCACACACTCATAGGCAGTCAAACACACACACACAGACACACCTACACAGACAGTCACACTCTCACAGGCAGTCAAACACACACACACAGACAGTCACACAAACACAGACAGTCATACACTTACAGGCAGTCAACAACACACACACACACAGACAGTCACACACACACACACACACACACACACACAGTCACACACACACACACACACACAGACAGTCTCACACACACAGACAGTCACACATACACAGACAGTCACACATACACACAGTCACACATACACAGACAGTCACACATACACAGACAGTCACACATACACAGACAGTCACACATACACACAGTCACACATACACAGACAGTCACACATACACAGGCAGTCACACATACACAGGCAGTCACACACTCACAGGCAGTCAACACACACACACAGACAGTCACACATACACAGACAGTCACACACTCACAGGCAGTCAAACACACACACAGTCACACATACACAGACAGTCACACACTCACAGGCAGTCAAACACACACACACACACAAACAGTCAAACACACACACAGTCACACATACACAGATAGTCAAACACTCACAGGCAGTCAAACACACACACAGACAGTCACACACACACACACACACACACACACACACACACAGACAGTCACACATACACAGACAGTCACACATACAGAGGCAGTCACACATACACACAAGAAAAAGAAAAAGAGGAAGATAAAGAAAGAGAAGGGAACTCCTAATCTCTAATCTAGATCGACCATGTTAGGAAACCCCTTCCTAGTAGTAATGATACAACTTAACCTTTAATGGAGATGCAGTAAGACAATGTGAACACAAATAATAATAATAGTGGTAACAAAAGGAAAAACAAAAATAGAAAATGAAATAATAGAATAAGTAGTGGTTCCTAAATAACTGTGGTAATGGACAATAGCAATTATAGAAAAATTA
Source organism: Pelobates fuscus (assembly GCF_036172605.1). Taxonomy (NCBI): domain Eukaryota; kingdom Metazoa; phylum Chordata; class Amphibia; order Anura; family Pelobatidae; genus Pelobates; species Pelobates fuscus. The sequence goes on from NC_086324.1 coordinate 73,499,541, forward strand.
AATTGTCGTCCTTATAAACCACCTATAGGAGGAGAATTAAAGTCCAAACTGGTACAAACAAATGTAAAGGGGGAGGTGGAGGGAGAGAGTCAGAGTTAGGCTATGAATGCCCTCTACAACTCTTAGAAAGGGAAGGATCGCCAATATAGAAAGGCTTTAGCACACTAGCTAACAAGTAGGCAAATACCAAAGTTACACTTAAGGGTACACAATGTTGCAAAACCCTATAACCATAGGAGCTCCCCTACTGCGTACTATCAGGAGACCGCCTACGTGGAGCATATGAAGTTAGTATAACCTCGGCTAACTAAATTGCCGGTTGAAAGCTCTAAACTTGCTCTTAACTTGCATTTAGTGTGCATCTAGGAGACCACCCACCTAGAGCAGAGGGAGTAATAACTCGGCTAGCAGAGTAGCCAACAGGAACACCTAACCCCAATCACCCCTTGTGAACAACCTCCAACCACCCTGAAAAAAGCGACCAGTCTAGCTAGACTAAAGACTCACAATCTGGAAACACTACTGACTCAGATACCTAACGCGCGTTTCAGCGCTTCTAAATGCGCCTTCGTCAGAGGTAAAAGTGACGTTCTGTCCTCCTGCTGGTTCTTTTATACCCGATGAGCCGGCAACATGAGGAGGGCGTGGCTGACCTGTTCGCGCTGAAAAACGGCGATATAATCAGTGCCGCCCATCTGATTACGTCATGGGCTGATTGACAGAATATGCTAATGCGATTAAACACCTAAGGTGCTTACTACGAAAAAAAACCCTAAACTATATGCAAATAGAGAATCAATACAGGAGGAATAAACATCTCCCTATTATCGATGATGTCCTCGTTGTCTGGACAGGCACGGAGGACTCTTTTAGGTCCTTTGTGGAAAATCTGAACTTGAATGATCTCAATCTGAGATTCACGTTTGAGATTGGAGGAACCACACTGAATTTTCTAGACTGCTCCTTCAGTATCTCTAAAGACTTGGCTATTGATACTACCCTCTATAGGAAACCCACCTCAACAAATACCATGTTGAGGTGGGATAGCTACTACCCGACCCCCCTCAAAAATGGAATTCCAGTTGGACAGTACCTCCGTTTAAGGAGGAATTGCTCAACTGTGGAGGAATTCATTAACCAAGCCAAACTCCTCAAAATGAGATTCAAAGAGAGGGGGTACCCCAATCGTTGCCTCAAGAGGGCGTACCAGAGGGCCTTATTGAGCAACAGAGATGACCTCTTAAAAGACAAGGCAGCACCATCCAAACAGGAACCCATTCGTTGCATAGCAACGTTTGACGCTGGATGGGATCAGTCTAAACGGATATTGGGTAGGTTCTGCCCCCTGATCTCTCAAGACCCCCAACTTAAGGGAGCTGTGACCCCGTTTGTTTCTCTTACTGCACGTAGAGGGAAAAATTTAAAAGATGTTCTGGTCTCCAGCCATCTATCCTCAAGATGTGCCACCACTAACTGGCTGTCAGTGCAGGGTACCTTCCAATGTGGTAAGTGTGTAGCCTGCCCATTTATGATGAAAAATTCTAAAATACTCCCAAATCTGATTGATAATTCTGTATGTCAAGTGAAACATTTCTTTAACTGCAACACGAAAGGCATCATATACCTACTGACCTGTGTATGTGGACTTAGGTATGTGGGGAAAACCATACGCCCCTTTAAGAGGCGTGTGATGGAACACATACACTCAGTCAGAAACCTCAAAGATACCCCTGTCGCAAGACATATTAGGAATCACCATCAGGGCGACACGAAAGGGGTGAAATTTGCAGGGATTGAGAAAGTCCTATTGGGTCGTAGAGGGGGTGACCTGGATCGCACTCTCCACAGAAGAGATTCCTTCTAGATTTACAGCTTCAATACACTGACCCCTAACGGTCTAAATGAGGGGTTTACATTTACTCCCTTCATTGAAAAATGAATTACACTGCGAGCATTACTTTTCACCACCAGTAATGTATCTTCCTTATACTGTATATATTTCAATAAACTTTGTAAATACTTTTGTTATACTTTATGTAACTTGGATCACATACGTCTGTCCCTTTAAGAGTTGGGAGTCTTGGTGGCTGTCACCTTTAACCCCTTAAGGACCAAACTTCTGGAATTAAAAGGAATCATGACATGTCACACATGTCATGTGTCCTTAAGGGGTTAAGACAGAAGAGGCCTTGATGCTGTAACTCTAATGACCATTAATAGACCCATTTCTAAATGTTTTACTGTATCATTATTATTATTATCTTGGATGCAGACTTAAGTGAATAAGACTATATCATATATTCACTGTATCCTTTTGAATTTATAGGGAGATGTTTATTCCTCCTGTATTGATTCTCTATTTGCATATAGTTTAGGTTTTTTTTTCGTAGTAAGCACCTTAGGTGTTTAATCGCATTAGCATATTCTGTCAATCAGCCCATCGCATTAGCATATTCTGTCAATCAGCCCATGACGTAATCAGATGGGCGGCACTGATTATATCGCCGTTTTTTGGTGCGAACAGGTCAGCCACTCCCTCCTCATGTTGCCGGCTCATCGGGTATAAAAGAACCAGCAGGAGGACAGAACGTCATTTTTACCTCTGACGAAGGTGCATTTAGAAGCGCTGAAACGCGCGTTAGGTATCTGAGTCAGTAGTGTTTCCAGATTGTGAGTCTTTAGTCTAGCTAGACTGGTCGCTTTTTTCAGGGTGGTTGGAGGTTGTTCACAAGTAGTGATTGGGGTTAGGTGTTCCTGTTGGCTACTCTGCTAGCCGAGTTATTACTCCCTCTGCTCTAGGTGGGTGGTCTCCTAGATGCACACTGAATGCAAGTTTAGAGCAAAATTAGAGCTTTCAACCGCCAATTTAGTTAGCTGAGGTTATACTAACTTCATATGCTCCACGTAGGTGGTCTCCTGATAGTACGCAGTAGGGGAGCTCCTATGGTTATAGGGTTTTGCAACATTGTGTACCCTTAAGTGTAACTTTGGTATTTGCCTACTTGTTAGCTAGTGTGCTAAAGCCTTTCTATATTGGCGATCCTTCCCTTTCTAGGAGTTGTAGAGGGCATTCATAGCCTAACTCTGACTCTCTCCCTCCACCTCCCCCTTTACATTTGTTTGTACCAGTTTGGACTTTAATTCTCCTCCTATAGGTGGTTTATAAGGACGACAATTTAATTTTTCTATAATTGCTATTGTCCATTACCACAGTTATTTAGGAACCACTACTTATTCTATTATTTCATTTTCTATTTTTGTTTTTCCTTTTGTTACCACTATTATTATTATTTGTGTTCACATTGTCTTACTGCATCTCCATTAAAGGTTAAGTTTTATCATTACTACTAGGAAGGGGTTTCCTAACATGGTCGATCTAGATTAGAGATTAGGAGTTCCCTTCTCTTTCTTTATCTTCCTCTTTTTCTTTTACTCCTTAACACGTATGTAAGGGTTACCCCCTTTCCCAGGATTCCCCAGACACACTCATAGGCTGGTTGCCGTAGGCAACTGGCTTGTTTGTCTTCACACATACACACAGTCACACATACACAGACAGTCACACATACACAGGCAGTAACACATACACAGGCAGTCACACACTCACAGGCAGTCAAACACACACACAGTCACACATACATAGACAGTCACACACTCACAGGCAGTCAAACACACACACAGACAGTCACACTGACCTGCTTCTTACCTCCTGCTTGGAGCTCCTGGAGACTGCTTGTTGGGGAAGCATGGACTCCATCCTGCTTCCCATGCTGAAATTACCAGGGCCCTGCCTGCCGCTTAGCTCCGCCCCCGCCTGCCGGTAAGCTCCGCCCCCGCTGCAATATATATTTTTCTTTTTCCTCTTTTTTTTTTTCAATCCCGGACGGCCATGTGTGAGCTGCTCCCATGAAGCTCTGTGCGGCCGCACTGCTCGGGCCGGCCGGGATTACAGGAGCCTGGCCAGTAATGAATGGGGCACCAGGTGCCGCGGCCCACCGGGAAATTTCCTGGTCTCCCGGTGGGCCAGTCCGGCCCTGGTAGTATGGTGGGGCAGTTTGGAGGGGCAGGGTCTGTAGAGGGGGCAGTATGGTGGGGGCAGAGGCTATAGAGGTGGCAGGGGTAGTATGGTGGGGGAAGGGGCTATAGAGGTGGCAGGGGGAGTATGGTGGGGGCAGGGGGAGTATAGTGGGGGCAGGGATAGTATAGTGGGGGCAGGGATAGTATGGTGGGGGCAGGGGTAGTATGGTGGGGCAGGGGCAGGGGCAGTATGGTGGGGGCAGGGGGAGTATGGTGGAGCAGGGGTAGTATAGTGGGGGCAGGGGAAGTATAGTGGGGGCAGGGATAGTATAGTGGGGGCAGGGATAGTGGGGGCAGGGGTAGTATAGTGGGGGCAGGGGCATAGAGGGGCTGTAGAGGGGGCAGGGGCAGTATGGTGGGGCAGGGGCTATAGAGGGACATAGAGGGGCAGGGGCTATAGAGGGGCTGTAAAGGGGGCAGTATGGTGGGGGCAGGGGCTATAGAGGGACGTAAAGGGGACATGGGCAGTATGGTGGGGCAGAGGCTATAGAGGGAAATAGAAGTGCTGGAGAGGGGCACATAGGGCAGTAGAGGGGGCAGGGGCACTATGGTGAGGGCAGGGGCTATAGAGGGGCTGTAAAGGGGGCAGATGTAGTATGGTGGGGCAGGGGCTGGAGAGGGGGCAGGGGCAGGCTATAAAGGGACATAGAGGGGCGGGGGCTATAGAGGGTCTGTAAAGGGGGCAGTATGGTGGGGGCAGGGGCTATAGAGGGATGTATAGGGGGCAGGGGCACTATGGTGGGGCAGGAGCTATAGAGGGGCTGTAAAGGGGGCAGAGGTAGTATGGTGGGGCAGGGGCTGTAGAGGGGGCAGGGGCAGACTATAAAGGGACATAGAGGGGTGGGGGCTATAGAGGGGCTGTAAAGGGGGCAGTATGGTTAGGGCAGGGGCTATAGAGGGAAATAGAAGTGCTGTAGAGGGGCACATGGGGCAGTACAGGGGGCAGGGGCACTATGGTGGGGGCAGGGGCTATAGAGGGGCTGTAAAGGGGGCAGAGGTAGTATGGTGGGGCAGTTTGGTGGGGCAGGGACTGTAGAGGGGCGGGGGCTATAGAGGGACATAGAGGGGCAGGGGCTATAGAGGGGCTGTAAAGGGGGCAGTATGGTGGGGGCAGGGGCTATAGAGGGAAATAGACGTGCTGTAGAGGGGCACATGGGGCACTATGGTGGGGCAGGGGCTGTAGAGGGGCTGTAAAGGGGGCAGGGGTAGTATGGTGGGTCAGTTTGGAGGGGCAGGGGCTGTAGAGGGGGCAGTATGGTGGGGGCAGAGGCTATAGAGGTGGCAGGGGTAGTATGGTGGGAGCAGGGGCTATAGAGGTGGCAGGGGGATTATGGTGGGGCAGGGGGAGTATAGTGGGGGCAGGGGGAGTATAGTGGGGGCAGGGGGAGTATAGTGGGGGCAGGGATAGTATGGTGGGGGCAGGGATAGTATGGTGGGGGCAGGGATAGTATGGTGGGGGCAGGGGTAGTATGGTGGGGGCAGGGGGAGTATGGTGGGGCAGGGGTAGTATAGTGGGGGCAGGGATAGTATAGTGGGGCAGGGATAGTATAGTGGGGGCAGGGGTAGTATAGTGGGGGCAGTATAGTGGGGGCAGGGGTAGTATAGTGGGGGCAGGGGCTGTAGAAAGGGGCTGCAAAAAAACTTTTGATTTTAAAAAATTTAAAATAAACATACTAAAAGTTCTTCCCTCCCCCCCTTCCCCTCCCAGAGGCTTACCTTGGGACAGGAGGGAGAACCTTACCGCTGGTGGTCGGCTGGGACAGGCTACACTGGAGGCTGAAGCTGCAGTCAGGACCGCTGGGGAGTCTGGGAGCAGTAGAAGTCCCGCCCCCTTCTGACATCATCAGAGGAGGACAGCTGACTTCACTGCCCTGCTCCTGTGTGCTGGCTGCAGGGAGAGAGGTGAGTTTACAAATCCGATTCTCCAGCTAGAGGCAGGGGATTCGGATTTTTGCGCCCCCCTCCTCTGGCGCCCTAAGGCGGCTAGTGGACTAATGGAACATTTTAACCCTTGTATCAAGGATAATTTTATAAGATGACAGGAGGCTTCGTATTTGCTTAAGTCTCTCTTTACTAGAACTCCACAGCAGCACAGAAAAAAATCAGAAAAAAAAGTTAGGTACTATAAAACTCCCCTCCCCATGCATCATTTCCTCTTTCTTTGCTGCTCCGCAGACAGTACAGGTCAGAGTACCACTGCCTCCTGCTTCTAGTTGGTGACTTTGGGATTTATTTATGATTTATATTACTTATATTTAGTTTATTTGGGATTATCTGTCTTTTTGGTCCTGGGGATTCCTTTTCAGTTTGCTTCCCCTGTAATTTCCCCCTGTTTTCAGTGGCGGCTCTAGACTTTGTGAGGCCTTAGGCGAAACTCAAACATGAGGCCCCCACTAACATCTAAAGTTAAAAATAGGGTTTGCATTGTGTGTATAAGGTGCTGTTGCAGAGGGTGGTAGGGTGGCTGTGGCAGAGGGTGGTAGCGTGGCTGGGGCAGAGGGTGGTAAGGTGGCTGGGGCAGAGGGTGGTAGGGTGGCTGGGGCAGAGGGTGGTAGGAGGACAGTGACAGGGTAGTGGGGTGGTAGGAGGGCAGAGGGTGGTAGGGTGGCTGGGGCAAAGGATGGTAGGGTTTCTGGGGTAGAGGGTGGTAGGGTTTCTGGGGCGGTAGGGTGGCTGGGGCAGAGGGTGGTAGGGTGGCTGGGGCAGAGGGTGGTAGCGTGGCTGGGGCAGAGGGTGGTAGGGGGACAGTGACAGGGTAGTGGGGTGGTAGGGGGACAGTGACAGGGTAGTGGGGTGGTAGGAGGGCAGAGGGTGGTAGGGTTTCTGGGGCAGAGGGTGGTAGGGTTTCTGGGGCAGAGGGTGGTAGGGTGGCTGGGGCAGTAGGGTGGCTGGGGCAGTAGGGTGGCTGGGGTAGTAGGGTGGCTGGGGCAGGAGGCTGGCTGGGGCAGGAGGGTGGTGGGGTGGCTGGGGCAGGAGGGTGGTGGGGTGGCTGGGGCAGGAGGGTGGTGGGGTGGCTGGGGCAGAGGGTGGTAGGAGGACAGTGACAGGGTAGTGGGGTGGTAGGAGGGCAGAGGGTGGTAGGGTGGCTGGGGCAAAGGGTGGTAGGGTTTCTGGGGCAGAGGGTGGTAGGGTGGCTGGGGCGGTAGGGTGGCTGGGGCAGAGGGTGGTAGCGTGGCTGGGGCAGAGGGTGGTAGGGGGACAGTGACAGGGTAGTGGGGTGGTAGGAGGGCAGAGGGTGGTAGGGTTTCTGGGGCAGAGGGTGGTAGGGTGGCTGGGGCAGTAGGGTGGCTGGGGCAGTAGGGTGGCTGGGGTAGTAGGGTGGCTGGGGCAGGAGGGTGGTAGGGTGGCTGGGGCAGGAGGGTGGTAGGGTGGCTGGGGCAGAGGGTGGCTGGGGCAGAGGTGGTGGGTGGCTGGGGCAGAGGTGGTGGGTGGGTGGGGCAGAGGGTGGTGGGGTTGCTGTGGGTGGTGGGGTGGCTGGGGCAGAGGGTGGTGGGGTGGCGGGGTGGCTGGGGCAGAGGGTGGTGGGGTGGCTGGGGCAGAGGGTGGTGGGGTGGCTGGGGCAGAGGGTGGTGGGGTGGCTGGTGGGGTGGCTGTGGCAGAGGGTGGTGGGGTGGCTGTGGCTGGTGGGGTGGCTGGGGCAGTTGGTGGTGGGGTGGCTGGTGGGGTGGTTGGGGCAGAGGGTGGTGGGGTGGCTGTGGGTGGTGGGGTGGCTGGTGGGGTGGCTGGGGCAGAGGGTGGTGGGGTGGCTGTGGGGTGGCTGGGGCAGAGGGTGGTGGGGTGGCTGTGGGTGGTGGGGTGGCTGGGGCAGAGGGTGGTGGGGTGGCTGGGGCAGAGGTTGGGTGGCTGTGGGTGGCTGGGGAACAGGTGGTGGGGTGGCTGGTGGGGTGGCTGGGGCAGAGGGTGGTGGGGTGGCTGTGGGTGGTGGGGTGGCTGGGGCAGAGGGTGGTGGGGTGGCTGGGGCAGAGGTGGGGTGGCTGTGGGTGGCTGGGGCACAGGTGGTGGGGTGGCTGGGGCAGAGGGTGGTGGGGTGGCTGTGGGTGGTGGGGTGGCTGGGGCAGAGGGTGGTGGGGTGGCTGGGGCAGAGGTGGGGTTGCTGTGGGTGGCTGGGGCAAAGGGTGGTGGGGTGGCTGTGGGTGGTGGGGTGGCTGTGGCAGAGGGTACCTTATGTTTCCCTGGTGGTCCAGTGGGCGGCCAGGCTGTTTCCCTGGTGGTCCGGTGGGCTCCCTTTACAGTCTGCAGCTCCGCCGGGTGCAGAGCTGCAGGCCACGTGGTAGGGTTTCTGGGGCAGAGGGTGGTAGGGTTTCTGGGGCGGTAGGGTGGCTGGGGCAGAGGGTGGTAGGGTGGCTGGGGCAGAGGGTGGTAGCGTGGCTGGGGCAGAGGGTGGTAGGGGGACAGTGACAGGGTAGTGGGGTGGTAGGGGGACAGTGACAGGGTAGTGGGGTGGTAGGAGGGCAGAGGGTGGTAGGGTTTCTGGGGCAGAGGGTGGTAGGGTTTCTGGGGCAGAGGGTGGTAGGGTGGATGGGGCAGTAGGGTGGCTGGGGCAGTAGGGTGGCTGGGGTAGTAGGGTGGCTGGGGCAGGAGGCTGGCTGGGGCAGGAGGGTGGTGGGGTGGCTGGGGCAGGAGGGTGGTGGGGTGGCTGGGGCAGGAGGGTGGTGGGGTGGCTGGGGCAGAGGGTGGTAGGAGGACAGTGAAAGGGTAGTGGGGTGGTAGGAGGGCAGAGGGTGGTAGGGTGGCTGGGGCAAAGGGTGGTAGGGTTTCTGGGGCAGAGGGTGGTAGGGTGGCTGGGGCGGTAGGGTGGCTGGGGCAGAGGGTGGTAGCGTGGCTGGGGCAGAGGGTGGTAGGGGGACAGTGACAGGGTAGTGGGGTGGTAGGAGGGCAGAGGGTGGTAGGGTTTCTGGGGCAGAGGGTGGTAGGGTGGCTGGGGCAGTAGGGTGGCTGGGGCAGTAGGGTGGCTGGGGTAGTAGGGTGGCTGGGGCAGGAGGGTGGTAGGGTGGCTGGGGCAGGAGGGTGGTAGGGTGGCTGGGGCAGAGGGTGGCTGGGGCAGAGGTGGTGGGTGGCTGGGGCAGAGGTGGTGGGTGGGTGGGGCAGAGGGTGGTGGGGTTGCTGTGGGTGGTGGGGTGGCTGGGGCAGAGGGTGGTGGGGTGGCGGGGTGGCTGGGGCAGAGGGTGGTGGGGTGGCTGGGGCAGAGGGTGGTGGGGTGGCTGGGGCAGAGGGTGGTGGGGTGGCTGGTGGGGTGGCTGTGGCAGAGGGTGGTGGGGTGGCTGTGGCTGGTGGGGTGGCTGGGGCAGTTGGTGGTGGGGTGGCTGGTGGGGTGGTTGGGGCAGAGGGTGGTGGGGTGGCTGTGGGTGGTGGGGTGGCTGGTGGGGTGGCTGGGGCAGAGGGTGGTGGGGTGGCTGGGGCAGATGGTGGTGGGGTGGCTGTGGGTGGTGGGGTGGCTGGGGCAGAGGGTGGTGGGGTGGCTGGGGCAGAGGGTGGTGGGGTGGCTGTGGGGTGGCTGGGGCAGAGGGTGGTGGGGTGGCTGTGGGTGGTGGGGTGGCTGGGGCAGAGGGTGGTGGGGTGGCTGGGGCAGAGGTTGGGTGGCTGTGGGTGGCTGGGGCACAGGTGGTGGGGTGGCTGGTGGGGTGGCTGGGGCAGAGGGTGGTGGGGTGGCTGTGGGTGGTGGGGTGGCTGGGGCAGAGGGTGGTGGGGTGGCTGGGGCAGAGGTGGGGTGGCTGTGGGTGGCTGGGGCACAGGTGGTGGGGTGGCTGGGGCAGAGGGTGGTGGGGTGGCTGTGGGTGGTGGGGTGGCTGGGGCAGAGGGTGGTGGGGTGGCTGGGGCAGAGGTGGGGTTGCTGTGGGTGGCTGGGGCAAAGGGTGGTGGGGTGGCTGTGGGTGGTGGGGTGGCTGTGGCAGAGGGTACCTTATGTTTCCCTGGTGGTCCAGTGGGCGGCCAGGCTGTTTCCCTGGTGGTCCGGTGGGCTCCCTTTACAGTCTGCAGCTCCGCCGGGTGCAGAGCTGCAGGCCACGTGGTAGGGTTTCTGGGGCAGAGGGTGGTAGGGTTTCTGGGGCGGTAGGGTGGCTGGGGCAGAGGGTGGTAGGGTGGCTGGGGCAGAGGGTGGTAGCGTGGCTGGGGCAGAGGGTGGTAGGGGGACAGTGACAGGGTAGTGGGGTGGTAGGGGGACAGTGACAGGGTAGTGGGGTGGTAGGAGGGCAGAGGGTGGTAGGGTTTCTGGGGCAGAGGGTGGTAGGGTTTCTGGGGCAGAGGGTGGTAGGGTGGCTGGGGCAGTAGGGTGGCTGGGGCAGTAGGGTGGCTGGGGTAGTAGGGTGGCTGGGGCAGGAGGCTGGCTGGGGCAGGAGGGTGGTGGGGTGGCTGGGGCAGGAGGGTGGTGGGGTGGCTGGGGCAGGAGGGTGGTGGGGTGGCTGGGGCAGAGGGTGGTAGGAGGACAGTGACAGGGTAGTGGGGTGGTAGGAGGGCAGAGGGTGGTAGGGTGGCTGGGGCAAAGGGTGGTAGGGTTTCTGGGGCAGAGGGTGGTAGGGTGGCTGGGGCGGTAGGGTGGCTGGGGCAGAGGGTGGTAGCGTGGCTGGGGCAGAGGGTGGTAGGGGGACAGTGACAGGGTAGTGGGGTGGTAGGAGGGCAGAGGGTGGTAGGGTTTCTGGGGCAGAGGGTGGTAGGGTGGCTGGGGCAGTAGGGTGGCTGGGGCAGTAGGGTGGCTGGGGTAGTAGGGTGGCTGGGGCAGGAGGGTGGTAGGGTGGCTGGGGCAGGAGGGTGGTAGGGTGGCTGGGGCAGAGGGTGGCTGGGGCAGAGGTGGTGGGTGGCTGGGGCAGAGGTGGTGGGTGGGTGGGGCAGAGGGTGGTGGGGTTGCTGTGGGTGGTGGGGTGGCTGGGGCAGAGGGTGGTGGGGTGGCGGGGTGGCTGGGGCAGAGGGTGGTGGGGTGGCTGGGGCAGAGGGTGGTGGGGTGGCTGGGGCAGAGGGTGGTGGGGTGGCTGGTGGGGTGGCTGTGGCAGAGGGTGGTGGGGTGGCTGTGGCTGGTGGGGTGGCTGGGGCAGTTGGTGGTGGGGTGGCTGGTGGGGTGGTTGGGGCAGAGGGTGGTGGGGTGGCTGTGGGTGGTGGGGTGGCTGGTGGGGTGGCTGGGGCAGAGGGTGGTGGGGTGGCTGGGGCAGATGGTGGTGGGGTGGCTGTGGGTGGTGGGGTGGCTGGGGCAGAGGGTGGTGGGGTGGCTGGGGCAGAGGGTGGTGGGGTGGCTGTGGGGTGGCTGGGGCAGAGGGTGGTGGGGTGGCTGTGGGTGGTGGGGTGGCTGGGGCAGAGGGTGGTGGGGTGGCTGGGGCAGAGGTTGGGTGGCTGTGGGTGGCTGGGGCACAGGTGGTGGGGTGGCTGGTGGGGTGGCTGGGGCAGAGGGTGGTGGGGTGGCTGTGGGTGGTGGGGTGGCTGGGGCAGAGGGTGGTGGGGTGGCTGGGGCAGAGGTGGGGTGGCTGTGGGTGGCTGGGGCACAGGTGGTGGGGTGGCTGCGGCAGAGGGTGGTGGGGTGGCTGTGGGTGGTGGGGTGGCTGGGGCAGAGGGTGGTGGGGTGGCTGGGGCAGAGGTGGGGTTGCTGTGGGTGGCTGGGGCAAAGGGTGGTGGGGTGGCTGTGGGTGGTGGGGTGGCTGTGGCAGAGGGTACCTTATGTTTCCCTGGTGGTCCAGTGGGCGGCCAGGCTGTTTCCCTGGTGGTCCGGTGGGCTCCCTTTACAGTCTGCAGCTCCGCCGGGTGCAGAGCTGCAGGCCACGTGGTAAGTTTAGTCTCGCGATCTCAGTCAGTCAGAGCGTTGCCGTGGTAACCCGCGGCAACGCTCTGATTGGGTGAGATCGCGAGACCCACTCAGTCTGCAGCTCTGCACTCGGCGGAGCTGCAGACAGGCTGGCTCTCTCCCGGGCAGGCATAGGAGGGGCCTCGCACCCGGCGGCTCCTGTGTCGGGTCCTCGGTCTCTGACCGAGGACCCGACCTGTCACATTGCCCTAAGGCGATTTAGGCGGCCGCGAGGCCCCCATCAGCGCGAGGCCTTAGGCGGCCGCCTAAATCGCCTAATTAGAGAGCCGCCTCTGCCTGTTTTAAACTCTTGATTACTGTTATTTAAGTTGCAGTGAGTTTCTAATACGACTCTAACTTTGCAGAAATCCATGTGCTAAAGATCTGTTATTTTAAATTAACTCATTGCTGGAATATCCAGATTTGTCATACTATTGTCCCCTTTTTCAGTCTGTCTATATATGTTTATTTGTTATGTTATTAGAATAATATCCATTTTAGAAATCACCTTTTATTGAGTGTGCTGGTTGTCTTTGACATGTGTTTTTCTGGGTGTGTGCCATGGAACTATCCCTATTTCATACACACAGGAGACACGCAGTATATGCACATTATAATCTCGTCAAGGTTGCCCTGCAGGGATTCACCGGCTGATTTTACAGGTTTCCTTTAGTTTAGCTATAGATATACAGTTTATATCCCAGGTATCTGTGAGTTTTCAAGGACAGTGTATATATATATATCACAACTTGCAGTGAGTTTTTTCAGTGTATATCACAGCTTTCTCTCAATTTTTACTGACAGTGTATATCTCAGATTACTGTGAGTTACTAGTAAATATGAACGCAGTTATACAGGCTCTGTACAGGGTGTATGCAGAGTCAGTGTGCTAGTTAACTCTAGGATTGATGTGCTTCACAATAGATATATGCTGGTCCAGCTATGGAGTCTCAGATGAGACTACTCTGGTATGAATTCACTGTCCATGGCATAGGTTAAAAGCTAAGCAGACCTGGCTCTGGCTCAAACTGGTATGGGAGACCATTCTATGCTGATACTATTCTATATGGAGATTCATTAGGTTGGCTATTGTTTAGCCCTACTCCTGAAAGAGACCATGGGTACAAGACTCTTCAGGTGATATGATGTTGATGATTCATATAAAGATAAGAAATCTCAAACAGATGTGCATGTGCGTACCCATTCAGTCTAAGGAATGTATCGCTCAGTATATCTTGATTTTTATTGACACTATAATCACTGGATCAACTTCAACTTATACCCAATACAGCTGAAATACCACCTTTTGCCTGCTGGGCATTTAGGGACTGACAGTCCCGGTTTGGGTTTATTCACACAGTTTTACGCTGTCTAAAAGGGTTGGTGTCTAGGGGTCCTATGTCACAGGAGACCCTGACGATTTTCAGATATTTGGGGACTCTGCCCAAGCTCAAGGGTCCCCATTACTCATTTTATACACAACCCAGGATTGGCCTGCTATGTCTGTGCCCCATTGATTGGCCTGCTGTGTCTGTGACCCATTGATTGGCCTGCTATGTATGTGCCCCATTGATTGGCCTGCTATGTCTGTGCCTTTCTGTCTGGCCTGATCTACCTGAGTCCATTGGCGGCCTGATCTATTTGTGCCCGAACACCCCTTTTTGCCGCAGGCCTGGGGAAATATCACTGAGGAAAGCTCAGTACCCATTATTTACATGGAGATAGGTGGGTGTCCAGGCAAGCACTGCTGCCATACTATCCAAGAGGACACCAGGATACAGGCACCTAAATATGATTGGAAAGGTAAAGGCCCTACACCTCATGCCCTGAGGGGCAAAGCTTTTATGAAGATTCCCGGGTATGCAACCACGGTTTTCACCAACCCGGTGGCGGATCATCTAAAAGGGGAATTTCGCACAAACAGGGACCAGTGCTCAGACGACAACAGGGGAGCACGTTTTCCTTGCCTTCAGCAACTAACACTTTAGCTACTTTTCCGGTATCCATCTTAGGTATTGGTAGTTATTTCCTACGTCATGTTAGCTCCTGACCCCTTCAGTTGGGTTTACTTGACTTGCTTTTCCGATTGACTATTTAACTTCTCTCCGAGGTACATATTTTCCGTTATCTACATTATTTGTTGTTTCTTGTTTTTGGACCTTTCTATTGTTCTATCGCTCGGGTCGTCGAGAGGCCTGACTTGATCTCCTCCGACCTCCCGGGCGCTCGTGGATTGCGGAGAACATTTCTAGCTTTCCTCAGACTACCGACGGTCATCCTGGATCCCGCGCGCACACATGGGATCCGGGCGGTCCGTTGATAGTTTCCATCTTTGTTTCCAAAGATTGCATTTTCTCATCACCCCTTTCTGTTAAGGACACGGCCCGAGGTTGTATATTATTCCATCTACCATCGGTCTGGTGTATTACCAGTGGACACCATCTCTCAGGTGAACCATTCAGGGAGGTCTTGTGGTCAGAGAAAGGCCCACCTCAGGACCTCACCCTTATGCTGATATTAGTAAACGGTGTACCACCGCAGTTGGTCACTCTGAGTCTCTAATGGACTCTAGTTTGGATTGCAAGAGGGTGCGGCCCTCCATCGCCTCGGCCCGAGACTGATACTTTTATTTTAACGAGTAGGGAGCGAATCCTTCTCATACAGTGAACCGGACACCGATTCATACTTAGAGGGCGCGGCCCTCGCTCAACCTCAGCCCGACGCTCATGCTATCAGCCGGACGCTGACACGGAGTCCGGTCACATTATATAAGAGTGCGGCTCTCTCATACTCTCAACGCACTATGGTGCCGTCCATTTGTTCATCACACGAGACTGCATAGAAGGGCGTCCCTCCGGCATTCATTTAGATCTAACGACCGTGCTACCAATTTCATTATAATGGGCTGCCTGATCGTGCAGGGTACACGTAGCTAGACTGGATGCCTCTATTTCACGTCCTATAATGGATCTACTGGATCCAGACCACGGTATCCCACGCAAGAAATACAGAGGTACTACTGGGGGGGATTCCCCGATTATTTACACACACTCCTGGAGACGGTACGGCTACGGATGAGTCTCAGTTTTTACAAGAGTGCAGGTTTTGGTATAATCTGCACTATATCAAACAGACAATTGCACTCTGTGTAAGATATTCAGACCATGGTGAAGAAGCTGCGCAGACGGTTCTTCCCATGTCAAGGTGACATGAGATCCTGAGGCCTTCATAGAGCAAACGGGCACTTCCTTGCTCGGGTAACAAGACTAGGGAAAGCCCGCAACCTGGTCTGCGGGTACTTCATGTGCTTGGATCGCATGGCTTTCCTCAGTTGACTTGGATTCCCTGGTCATTACAATCTTGGGATATGACAGGCCTGCCCCTACTCTTCTGAGCACATATCTGGAGAACATGGTTCCGATATGGAGGGCCCTCCTTCTATACTCTATATCTACTCTATAGTTCTCACTACCCACCTATTAAACTACCATCAAGGAACCTACGGTGGACTCTATGGAGGAACCCTGTGTATCCCAGCTTCTACACAGAGGTCACAAGTCGGGATGCAACCTACCGTTGGAGTACTGTTTAGGATCCTGTTTAGGAGTACTGTTTAGGACTGTTTAGGTAGCGGGCTCAGATAGGGCTGTCGACGTTCTCAAATGAGACTACACCTGCTTAGGATGGTTGTAACTTCACCCTTGTTTTTTCATTATATCTACTCTCTGGAGTCACCTGTCGTGAGTGAAGGGACTTTACGTCTTGCCTGCATATTAGAGAATGCTAGGTGTTCGAGGGACTCCAAGCTAAGAAGGGAGGTATTCCTCTTCAGGGAGGCCTTGACTTCGGTTCTCGAATTCTCATTCCTGGGTCCTTTGACCTAGGGCCTACTCTGGGAGATACATGCCCGGACAGTCAGGGGTACAGGGATCTAAGGGTCCCACTATATTTTACCCTATCTTGTAGGTGGCGTGTAGACCAGAAACCCCTACACAAATTTTGATAGGTTGGGCATGGAACAGGATTGTACAAACGGGTGATCGGACTATTTCACTCTCTTACTACAACACGTGAGGACTCTTCTTTGTTATACAGGTCCCAATCACCATTGGATCCGGACTGAATGGAGATCTCAACCCGGTTTACGTTCCCATCCTTTTGAATATTTCTCGGATTCACAATTCCCAGAATAATCGACTACCGTTTTCACCACACAAGTTCAGTATGGGACTTTGATTGGACGTCCTTTGGGAGTCCTTGCTATACCGCAGCCGTGGATTACACAGTCCATTTGGAATACTGGAATCACTTAGGATACGGCTAGTTTTGACCACACGCTTGCCTGTATAATAAATGTATTCTCGGATGAGACAACTCACCGGGTAGGTCATGAGGGAATGAAAAGACCCTACTCGGTTCTATTATGGAATTGGTGGTGGACTTAGGCACATTCCTTGAGGTTGGAGTTTGGCTGCAAGGCCACATCGCGTGGTGATCCTGGTACGATCAGAGGAGTCACCTTCCACATCAAGAGTCGAGACATGGTGGCGATTTTTTCTCACGGCCCTAAGTCCGCAAATGACCTTCGGCAGTTTACACCTACAGGAAAATGACTAATAGGTCAGCTTGGCAGCTCATGGACCGGCTGCTAGGAAACAGGTTGCAACCCCACGTACAATAGATCTATCAGCGGATGGTGTTTTTCCATATTTGGGATGCTTCCTCAGCTGGCATCTTCATCGATCCGTCTACTGTCACTTCTTGCAGTCAGAAGGTGCATTTAGGATTGCTCTAATATCGCACAGAATGGGTACCAGCGAAACAAACAGCATTGGATTTGTTGGCTTAGCGTTAAAACAGAAAATACGAAGCCTCCTGTCCTGTTATAAAATTGTAGATTATGCTATCTTTAGTGTACCTATAATCTTAATTTTATTAATGACAGGAGGCGAGTATTTCCCACCCATTCTTATCCCTCCCTTGTTTAAATTTATAATTTGAATTCATCAGGTATGTATGCAACTCTGCTTGTTGTCTCTGCTACCTGTCACTTGTTCTTATGTCTGTTTTTCATAAGTAGGGTTGGGATCTATGCAGGTTACGGTAATTTTGGTTGCAACATTGGGTACCTACATGTTTGTTCAGAGTACATTTCATTGGCTTACCAACCTGTTCGACTGTTTTTTCTCTTGTTTCAGTTTACAGTCCATCAACACTATCTGGTTTGGCAGTTTCTCGGATGGTGGACATTGTCGTATTCATTATATCTAGGACTTTGTTTCTTCCCCATTATTTTTTCTGCCTTTTGTTCTGTTTTGTTGCAGCTTGAAAGAGGAAATGATGCATGGGGAGGGGAGTTTTATAGTACCTAACTTTTTTCTGATTGGTTGTTTTTCTGTGCTGCTGTGGAGTTCTAGTAAAGAGAGACTTAAGCAAATACTCGCCTCCTGTCATTAATAAAATTAAGATTATAGGTACACTAAAGCTAGCATAATCTACAATTGTCTGCCACTTTGATCTGTAAGTTGTACAACTTTATGTATGGAAATAGAGCATTTGAAATCCAAACCAGGATAATGCTTACTCATTCTGGTGTTAGGCTAACATACTCAAAATGAAACTGGTACCCAAAAGCTCATGTCAACCTTTTTTGTGAAAAATATCTGTCGATATATTTGCAAGCATACATGACCGCAGATGAGACAAAGGGCCATGGGTGCTTGATTTTCAGTATTTCTATGTGTGCTCAATTAATAACGAGCACATGCAGAATCCAGAGCGCTTGCCTACTCACTCATTAAACAACCAAATTCAAAGCTCATAAAACATGACTCCCCTGGTTTTCACCCCTCGCTGTTACAGGTGCCTGATGCGGCAGCCCTATTTAGTCTTGCACTGCTAAGAGCCCCAGGAGAAAGCGTTGCCCTAGTGAGTTAATCTCATAAGAGGTGGCATTAAGTTTATAGAATATGACTTGTCAAAAATGGGATACTTTAGCGTTATACAATGATAAAAAGTATCCATACAAAAAATGTCAAAAAAAGCACGTACCATGAATGAGAAGGAAAAGGTTTATTATAATATAATAATCTACAACCACGGGGAGGGAAAATAGAGACCAGTTAACCAAACTTCTAATGCATTTTGGACCTCTTTCATCATTAGCATTGTGGCAGGCTCTGCAATGTATAATCGCACACTCAAATGAAATCCTCATTATTTTTGCCAAAGTAAGGTGTTTATACAATAACTATTACATTTTGTTAACTTTGAAGTTGGTGTTTATTGAACGAGTGTGCTGGATTCTCAATGTTGCATTTATATAATGAACATTCTTTATTTACTATTAGCTTTGTATCCTTAAACTTGTGTGAAAAGTTTCTTCAAACCTACAAATAATTAATTGCTAAACTTGCTGACTTTTCAGAGTGAGGGAGAACATATAACCAGCACACTATAAGCAGAGGTCAATTACTTATTTTGTGGCACATTAAAAAATGTCCAAATATTTCCCAGATTCTTCCCATAGAGTTAAGAGATATATATTGCATATTCTCACATTCCATTTAAATTATTGCAAAATAACATGAAATAAAAAATATATAATTTTGTGTGCCTAATGAGTTTAAATATTTTAAATCAAATTGTAATCTTTGTTTTTGTTAAATTTAAGGGTCAGAAAATGCTTCTTTCTCACTTGGAAAATGGTTTCTGACAATTATGGAATTGTATGCTTTGATGTTTTTGTCATGCTTTTGTGTTTTTCGCCTGCTTTGGACTATCACAATTTGAAACATAGAAACATAGAATGTGGCGGCAGGAAGGAGCCATTCGGTCCAACTAGTGTGCACAATTTACTAAATTCTTTCATTAGTCCCTGGCCTTATCTTATAGTTAGGATAGCCTTATGCATATCCCATGCATGTTTAAACTCCTTTACTGTGTTAACTTCTACCACTTCAGTTGGAAGACTATTCCATGCATCTACTACCCTCTCAGTAAAGTAATACTTCCTGATATTATTTTTAAATCTTTGCCAATCTTTGCGTGATCAGTAAACAATTTATATTTTCTTTTTTTTAAAGTCAATCTGTCTATTTCTTCCTCTACATTAACCATATTGACCTTTTTTTTTCCAGAGAATCAATGTGTAACGAGATTATACCCCAACACGCAGGATCCAGCTAAACAGAAGACAACACAGAGGGAAGATACGTCTACCGGTCCTTAGAGTGGCCGGACTCGACGTATATAGGAGAAGTACAGAGTCAGGAACGATCCGAGGTCAAGAGCACAAAGAGACAGCGTAAACTAGGACTAGCCGGGGTCTGGTACACAGGAAACAGCAAGCCGGCAAACAGAACAGATAAGGATAAAGCGAAAACGAAGTCAGAATACAAAGCCAAGGTCAAATACGGAGGAACACAACTGAACACCACAAGCGCTAAAGGGAACTGTAGCAGAAACCACGATAGGGCAAGGAACTAAGGGAAAAGGGTAAGTATATGTAGCATCTAAACTAATGTGATTGGCTCCTGTCATATCCACACCCCCAAAAGGTAAGTGTATGGGGTGTGTGGCATGACAGGGGCCAATGGGAGCCTTTTGGCAATTTAGGCTCCCACTGTCTCTTTAAGAGCGCGCCCGAGACTCGCGGCGTGCTCTTAGATTCAGGCGGGACACGTGACCGCTTCTCGCGGTCACTGCCCGCCTTCCTGTTTAAGCAGTCGGATGAGCCGCGCGCGGCTCATGCAGCAGCAGGACCGCGCGCGGCTCCAAGAGAGGACCGCGGCCGGCCCCTGGAAAAGGTGAGTAACGCTACAGTACCCCCCCCTGAGGACACGCCCTCCGGGTGGGCAGGACCAGGTCTGGCAGGAAAACGTGAATGGAAAGAACGCACAAGGTGGGGAGCATGAACAGCATCAGCAGAAATCCAACTGCGCTCCTCAGGCCCATAACCCTTCCAATGTACCAAGTACTGAAGCCGACCCCTAAGGAAACGAGAGTCAAGAACAGCAGACACTTCGAACTCCTCATGACCCTCCACAGAGACAGGAGGGGGAGGAGGAGCATGCCGGGTATAGCGGTTGCGTACATAAGGCTTCAACAATGAGGTGTGAAAGACATTAGGTATACGCAGATTCTTAAGCAGACCCAAGGCATAAGAAACAGGATTAACCTTATGTATAATACGATAAGGACCAATGAAGCGGGAGCCAATTTCATAGAAGGCACCAGGAGGCGAATATTCCGCGTGGAAAGCAAAACCCTGTCCCCCACAACATAGGAAGGAGCCGCTCTGCGATGCTTGTCAGCCTGAGCCTTCTGGCGAGCAGCAGAGTCCACCAAAGAACGCTGAACCTGCTCCCAAGTATTACGCAAACCAGCCAAATGCTCATCCAGAACTGGCATGCCCTGTGAGGAGAATGCAGCCGGAAGAACAACGGGATGCTGGCCATAGACAACGTAAAAAGGGCTTTTCCCGGAAGAATCATGAGTGCCGTTATTCCGAGCAAATTCAGGCCAAGGAAGCAGGTCAGACCAATTGTCTTGATGGTGAGACACAAAACAACGGAGGTACTGCTCCAGAGACTGGTTGGCACGTTCAGCAGCTCCATTAGACTGGGGATGGTAAGCGGAAGAAAATGAGAGAGAAATACCCATCTCCGAACAAAAGGCTTTCCAGAACCTGGAAATAAATTGGCTACCCCTATCGGACACAATAGATATGGGAATACCATGTAACCGAAATACTTCTCTAGCGAAGATAAGAGCCAGTTCCTTGGATGTGGGCAACTTGCGAAGAGACACAAAGTGAGCCATTTTGGAAAACCGATCTACTATCATCAGGATGACTGTGTTACCATTCGAAGGGGGTAATTCAACAATAAAATCCATTGATAGGTTAGACCAAGGTCTCTCGGGAACGGGTAACGGATGCAACAGCCCACAAGGAACTCTACGAGAGGATTTCATACAGGCACAAGTATTACAAGCACTTATATAGTCAGTGACATCCTTTCGTAAGGAATCCCACCAATCCCACCAAATACCGAGAAACAGCTGACACCGTTTTGGAAATACCAGGATGTCCAGCAGTCTTAGTATCATGATATAGTGACAGAATATCCCGTCTCTCGGGAACATCAACAAACAATTTATCATTAGGCCTCTCGCTAGGTGCCATGCTTTGTTTCGCTTGTATGGCCTGCAAGAGGGACGAGGAAATAGACAATATAGTAGTTGCTATTATCCTGTCTGGGGGAATGACAGGAATAACATCAATCTCCTGTTTGTCAGTAGTTTCGAACTGTCTGGACAGAGCGTCTGCTTTAGTGTTGCGATCACCTGGCCTATAGGTGATAATATAATTGAAATGAGACAAAAACAGTGACCACCTAGCCTGCCTGGAAGACAATATTTTAGCCTCGCTAAGGTAGGATAGGTTCTTATGATCCGTAAATATGAGGATGGGATCCTTAGTTCCTTCTAACAAATATCTCCATTCTTTAAGTGCTAAAATGATAGCAAGGAGTTCGCGATTACTCACATCATCATTTTTATCTGCTTTGGACATTTGTTTAGAAAAGAAGCCACAAGGATGCAATGGCTTTTCAAGCGACTCTCTTTGAGATAAGACAGCACCTACCCCGATATCGGAAGCATCAACTTCAAGTATATAGGGCAGTGAGGTGACAGGATGCGGTAAAATAGGTGCAGAGGCGAACGTAGTCTTAAGAAATTCAAAAGCCTGGAGTGCCTCGGTAGACCAGACACGAGTATTGCCATCCTTTTTTGTCATACAGGTAATAGGTGCTATAATAGACGAAAAACCTTTGATAAAACGTCTATAATAATTGGAGAAACCAAGAAAACGCTGAATGGCTTTCAGACCTAGCGGTAGAGCCCATTCTATGACAGCAGCGAGCTTCTGGGGATCCATACGAAAACCCTTAGCGGAAATCAAATACCCCAAAAACTGGACTTCGGATTGGTCGAATAGACATTTTTCTAGTTTACAATAAAGACCATTAGCAAGAAGACCAATAGCAAACAATAAAGACCAATAGCAAACAATTCTGTGATTAACGGTATAGGGTATGCATTTTTGATGGTGATTTTATTTAGACCTCTATAATCGATACACGGTCTTAAATCACGTTCTTTTTTCGATACAAAGAAGAACCCCGCTCCAGCTGGAGAAGAGGATCTCCTAATAAATCCCTTGTCTAATGATTCCTTAATGTATTCCTCCATGACACGGTTTTCTTGAACCGATAAAGGGTACACCCTGCCCTTTGGAGGTATAGTGCCAGGCAACAAGTCAATAGCACAATCGTAGGGTCTGTGAGGCGGTAATTTGTCAGCCTCCCTTTTATCGAAGACAGTCTTTAGAGATAAGTACTGAGAGGGTATAGCCGTAGACAAAGGAGGAATGGTAGGAACATTAATAGAATTCACAGGCGTGACTTCAATAGTACAAGACTCGTGGCAGGCTTCACTCCATGATTTTATATGCCCTGTCTCCCAGTCAAAAATGGGATTGTGGGCACGTAACCATGGATACCCTAACACTAATTGTGAAGAGGGAGAGGTGATGACCTGGAACTGAATGGTTTCATAGTGTAAAACCCCTGTGTACATGTGTAACGGTGCAGTCTCATGAGTAACAACTGGAGAAATTAATGGTCTACCATCTATGGCCTCAACGGCCAAGGGTATCTCCTTCTCTCTGATGGGAATGTCTATAAAGTCTATAAAATTTTCAGCTGCCCCGGAGTCAACCAGAGCGTATATGTTTTCAACTATACAACTCTCTCCCATATGTAAAGAAACAGGGAGAAGCAGTCAGTTAGGAGGCAATTTAGGAGACTTAGAAATCACACCCAAGGCCAGTCCCCTATAAGGTCTTAGGTGCGAGAGTTTTCCGGGAGCAAAGGACATTCCTTTACCATATGATCTCTCCTACCACAGTATAGGCAGAGTCCCTCCCTTCTCCTATGTAATTTCTCAGTATCAGAGAGTTTGGCAACCCCTAATTGCATAGGTTCCTCATCATATACTTTAACACTCTCCGGTATATTAACTCTGGGGTGAATAGGTGTAACAAAACATCTGTGGCGAAACCGACCTCGCCACGTGTCCTTGGAGGGGGCTGATTGCCCGCCTCTTGCCTTTGGACTATGGACCAGACTTTATGGGAATGTGATACCCCAGATAGCCATACCATGGAGCCTATTCATATAATGAAAGACTATGGGAAAGACTTTAGCTCCATGGCAATTGTACTGTGTGAGTAGGATCTGCGCGCTATTTGGTAGTTTTGTGCGTGCAGATCCCAGCTATCTGGGGATAGGTGAAATGTCTGTGTGTTATGTGTAAATGTGACTTTATGTATTTTAAAGTGTTTTATGTTGTCTTGCAACCATGTGGTTAATGGAGTCTGCCTTTAGTCCTGGGTAATTGGATTACTTCTCCAATTAACTCCAGGGCAGAAGGGAGGAAACCAGGGTGCATTGTGGGGATGTTTTTCTGCCAGCCAGAAAGGAACAAAAGATACTTTTAGTAACTTTTGAACCCCTGGTCGGATTCATGCCATTTTTTAATATGTTGTTCCCCTGAATGGATTGATTGTGGATATGTATTTTTATGTGAATGTGATGTATGGTTTTAAAGTTATGAAAGTTGTGTAAAAGTATATTTTACACTGTATGTATAATGGGATTATGTGTCACACTAAGGGGAGGGGATGTGTGGGAGATAACATCTATGTCATTGGTTCTTTTATGCCTCCCCCTGGGTGTGGCCTGTATGTGTGAGTTGGAAATAAAAGCCAGGCTGGATGAGCCAGTCCAGAGTTCCTGTTTTACCCTCAAAGTGATGTGTCGTCTCATTATTGGGGGAAGGATTTATTGTATGCTGTTCCAGTTGACTGCTAGGAGTACAAGCCTATTCGTATGGTTCCTATTCAATGGTCTACAGCATTCATACGCTTGGGAGAATTTAAAGGTTTCTCGGATTCGGTGATTATGGTGTCTGCCAGAGTGCTTGGAGTCCTCAGGAAGCACTAGGAGCATCCATTAACGGAGGTACCAAGTTGGGGTGCCAGGCGATCCGTTACATTGGTGGCAAGCGGTGGGATGGCGTCCTAGTGTGAGGTAAAGCAGCTCAGAGACACTGTTTGGATTTACAAATTGAGGGCAACGCTAGCAGTCGTGCAGCGCCCCTGGGAGCAGACAAGTATGGAAGGTTCTGGCTCTGGAGATGATTGGCTGGCCGAGGTGAGGCAGCGAGTGGCCGAGTATGGGGATGATATACCCATGGAGACACGCCGGGTGATCTGGAACCAGGTCATGGCTGAGCGAAACACAAGGCTGGACCGAGAATTCCGGTTGTCAAAAGAGAGGAAGTATGCTCAGCAGCAGGAGCGGTACAGCAGCCGAGTAGAGGCTGCATCCGAGGAGGTTAGCCGTCTTTCCCTGAGGCGGCGGGAGGAACCCGAAGTGGGGGTCCTCATAGACTGGTCCTGTGAGGAACCACAACAGGCAGGTAGAGATGGGACCAAGGTCTCTCCACCGGGCCCTTACTCACAAATGTTGCAGGGCCTCACGGATTGGTCCTGGGAAGACCCACAGATGGCAGGTGGAGATGGGACTGCGGTCTCTCTACCGGCCCTACAGGGATGCTGGGCAGTCGGCCCAGATCCCCAGCAGCAGTGTGCGTTACAGGGAGCTGAAGGTGCCGTTCTTGCTCCCCAGCGGCAGTCTACGGTGCAGGGAGAGGAGCCTGTTATCCCCTCTCCCCAGCGGCTGAAGGTGTGTAAGGGAGAGGAGTTTGTTATTCCCTCTCCCCAACGGCAGCGCAGCTCACCAAGGGGAGACAGTAAGCCCCTCACCAGCGCAGATGGGACCGTGGTCTCTGCGCCCTGCCTACAGGGAGTACAGAGGGTCAGCCCTGCTCCCCAGCGGCTGAAAGTGTGTAAGGGAGAGGAGTTTGTTACCCCCTCTCCCCAGCGGCAGCTTAGCACACCAAGGGGAGACAGTAAGCCCCACACCAGCGCAGATGGGACCGTGGTCTCTGCGCCCAAGTTACAGGGAGCTGAAGGGGCCGTCCTCCCTCCCCAGCGGCAGTGTGATTTGTTGGGGATTGGGAGCCCAGTCTCCATTCCCTAGCGGCAGAGTATCCAGCAGGGAATGGAGAGCCCAGCCCCCTTTTCCCCACAGCAGGACTCTGTGCTGGGAGGAGAGACAGTCGGTCTCCCTCCGCAGAGACGGGAAGTATGCATGGGAGAGGAGATTGTTACCACCTCTCCCCAGCGGCGGATCATTAATGTACAGGGAATAGAGAGCCCAGTCTCCATTCCCCAGCGGCAGAGTGTTCTAATGGGAGAGGAGCTGGTTACCACCTCTCCCCAGCGGCAGCTTAATGTACCAGGGGGAGACTGTAAGCCCCACACCTGTGCAGATGGGACCGTGGTCTCTGCACTTCCAGCACAGGGGGTAGGGACGGTCGGTCCTGCCCCCCCACAACAGGGCTGTTTAGCCAAAGGGGAGACAGTCTGTCTCCAGCAGCAGAGCGGTGTATTTAAAGGGGAGACAGTCGGTCTCCAGCAACCAGGCTCCAACCAGACTACTCCCGTGGTAGTGCTGGCAACAGGACAGAGTACCGCTGGTCTCTGCCCCCTCAGCAACCTACCAAGGCAGCCTACCAGTCCCCCACACAGCCGTGGTGAGGCACCTGAACCTGGACAAGATTCTCCCTCACCCAGGTGTAGTAACTGTTTATTGTGGGTGGGCTGCTCTGCTGTTTCTGTCTTGTGGGTGGGCTGCTGGACTAACAAGGGCACTGACCGGCAGGAGGTCAAGTACCCTGTTAGTCTGGGGGGTAAAGGGGAGAAGTGTGGCGAAACCGACCTCGCCACGTGTCCTTGGAGGGGGCTGATTGCCCGCCTCTTGCCTTTGGACTATGGACCAGACTTTATGGGAATGTGATACCCCAGATAGCCATACCATGGAGCCTATTCATATAATGAAAGACTATGGGAAAGACTTTAGCTCCATGGCAATTGTACTGTGTGAGTAGGATCTGCGCGCTATTTGGTAGTTTTGTGCGTGCAGATCCCAGCTATCTGGGGATAGGTGAAATGTCTGTGTGTTATGTGTAAATGTGACTTTATGTATTTTAAAGTGTTTTATGTTGTCTTGCAACCATGTGGTTAATGGAGTCTGCCTTTAGTCCTGGGTAATTGGATTACTTCTCCAATTAACTCCAGGGCAGAAGGGAGGAAACCAGGGTGCATTGTGGGGATGTTTTTCTGCCAGCCAGAAAGGAACAAAAGATACTTTTAGTAACTTTTGAACCCCTGGTCGGATTCATGCCATTTTTTAATATGTTGTTCCCCTGAATGGATTGATTGTGGATATGTATTTTTATGTGAATGTGATGTATGGTTTTAAAGTTATGAAAGTTGTGTAAAAGTATATTTTACACTGTATGTATAATGGGATTATGTGTCACACTAAGGGGAGGGGATGTGTGGGAGGTAACATCTATGTCATTGGTTCTTTTATGCCTCCCCCTGGGAGTGGCCTGTATGTGTGAGTTGGAAATAAAAGCCAGGCTGGATGAGCCAGTCCAGAGTTCCTGTTTTACCCTCAACGTGATGTGTTGTCTCATTATTGGGGGAAGGATTTATTGTATGCTGTTCCAGTTGACTGCTAGGAGTACAAGCCTATTCGTATGGTTCCTATTCAATGGTCTACAGCATTCATACGCTTGGGAGAATTTAAAGGTTTCTCGGATTCGGTGATTATGGTGTCTGCCAGAGTGCTTGGAGTCCTCAGGAAGCACTAGGAGCATCCATTAACGGAGGTACCAAGTTGGGGTGCCAGGCGATCCGTTACAACATCTATTCCTGTTCTTAGTATAGAGCCTGTCACGAATCCTATTATCTATATCAATGAGGTAGTCAATAAGGTCCTCTAAGGCAATAGGAAGCTCCTTAGCTGCTACCTCATCCAATAAAGAGTCTGATAAACCTTCCATGAAGGCAGTAGTTAACCCATTGTTGGTCCAATCTACCTGTGAGGCAGGACCGGTGCTAGGATTTTTAGTTACACAGGCGAAGATGCATTTTGGTGCCCCCCACCCTCGTTTAAAATAAGGTTCATACAAACACAGAAATAATCATACAGAGACATACAGACACAGACAGAGACATACATGCAGGCATATAGACATACATACAGAGGCATACCGTCATACAGACACATACATACATAGACAGACATACAGAAACATACATACAGAGACATCCAGGCATACAGACACATACATACATACAAAGACATACACGCATACAGAGACATACCGTCATACAGGCACATACATATATACAGGTATACAGAGACATCCAGGCATACAGACACATACGTACAAAGACATACAGGCATACAGACACATACATTTGTACATACAGAGACATACAGGCATACGGACACATACATTTGTACATACAGAGACATACAGGCATACAGAAACATACAGACACATACATGCATACAGAAACATGCATACAAAGACATACAGGCATACAGAGACCTACATACATACATACATACATACAGAGACATACACAATTACATACTAGTTCAATCTTGTCCCCTGGATGCATGCTGTCTGGCTCCTTGGAGTCCTGTCCTGCAGCCCAGCCCCATCACAGGGCGCCAGCCGCGCTGTGTGGTACACAGGGAGCAGGGATATGATGTCATTCATATCCTCGCCCCCTCCAACACATGGCGGCGGGCACCTGGTCGCAGGGGTTGCAGGGCTGTGACCCCTGCGACCGCGGTATGTACGCCAGTGCATGCAGATGCACACACAATTAAAGGACCACTACAGACACCCAGATCACATCAGCTCAATGAAGTGGTCTGGGTGTCAGGTCCCTCTAGTTTTAACCCTGCAGCTGAAAACATAGCAGTTTCAGAGAAACTGCTATGTTTCACCGAGGGTTAATCCAGCCTCTAGTGGATGTCTCACTGACAGCCGCTAGAGGAGCTTCCGCTATTCTAAAACACTGAACGTCCATAGGAAAGCATTGAGTAATGCTTTCCTATGGGCGGTTTGAATGCGTGCGCGGCAAGAGCATTCGGAGCTGAGAGGCGGAGGGATCCCCAGCGCCAAGGGAGTCCGGCGCTAGAGAAAGGTAAGTGCTGAAGACACACACACTCTCACGAACAGATGCATACACACCAGCTAACAGACACACACATTTACTGACAGACACACTCAGCGACAGACATACATACACACTCACTTACAAAACATACACTCTCACTGACAAACATCAAACAGACTCACTAATACACAAACAAACACACTCAGTAAGAGACACACAGTAACATACTTACTGACACTCACTGACTCACTAGCAGACACACTCACTGACACTCACTAGCAGACACACTCACTGACACTCACTAGCAAACACACACACTGACACTAGCAGACACACTCACTGACACTAGCAGACACACTCACTGACACTAGCAGACACACTCACTGATACTAGCAGACACACACACTGACACACTAGCAGACACACTCACTGACACACTAGCAGACACACTCACTGACACACTAGCAGACACACTCACTGACACTAGCAGACACACTCACTGACACTAGCAGACACACTCACTGACACTCACTAGCAAACACACTCACTGACACTCACTAGCAGACACACTCACTGACACTCACTAGCAGACACACACACTGACACTCACTAGCAGACACACACTCACACTAACACGTTTTTTTTTTTTAATTTAATCCCTCAGCCTCCTTACCTTTTTGGAGTGCTGAAGGGATTCCCTGGGGTCCAGTGGTGCTGCTGGCTGGCTCCCTCCCTGGCTGGCTGGCTGGCTCCCGGGCGGGCGCGAGGGAGCACTCTCCCATGTGTGCTTCCTCTTCAGCTCCCTCGCGCACCGCGTAGGGATGCCGGCGCCGGAAGATGACGTCATCTTCCGGCTCCGGTATCAGCATGCGGCGCGCGAGGGAGCTGAAGAGGAAGCACACATGGGAGAGTGCTCCCTCGCGCGCCCGCAGAACCGGGCGCTCGGCCACGCTACAACAGGTCGTCGGTTGGAGGGGAGCGCAGTGCGCTTCCCTCCTTCCGCTCAGCCTGATTTTGCGCCCCCAGGGCCGGTGCGCCCTAAGGCGGCCGCCTGGGCCGCCTTATGGTAGCGCCGGCCCTGCTGTGAGGCAAGGGTACGAAACTGAATAGCATAATCAGCCACAGACCTAGAACCCTGTTTAACTCTCATTAATGCTCTTGCGGCATTCTTTGACCTTTTCATTGTGTCAAAAGTTCTGCGAAAAGCAGTAAGAAAACTGTTGAAATCATGCACCATAGGTCCATTAGCTTCCCAAATAGGATTTGCCCACTCAAGTGCTTTATCGGTAAGTTGGTGCATAAAGAACCCAACTTTAGACCTCTCTGTGGGAAATGAACGTGGATACATCTCAAAGTGGAATTCTATTTGGTTAATGAACCCTCTGCATGTCTTAGAGTCCCCTCCATACCTAGGAGGAGGTGTTAAATGGGCCGAAGTATTAGGCAAAGTAGATACTTCAGGAAGAAGGGGTGTAGGAGGGTTAGGTGTGGTTGCTGGAATGGTTCTAGCTAAGAGCGTCTGGAGAGCCTGGGCTATCTGATCCATTCGGTGATCCTGCTCAACAAATCTAGCCTCATGGGACGCCATCTGTTGAGCTAAATCTGCGGGGTCCAAGGCCCTATCGTAATGTAACGAGATTATACCCCAACACGCAGGATCCAGCTAAACAAAAGACAACACAGAGGGAAGATACGTCTACCGGTCCTTAGAGTGGCCGGACTCGACGTATATAGGAGAAGTACAGAGTCAGGAACGATCCGAGGTCAAGGGCACAAAGAGACAGCGTAAACTAGGACTAGCCGGGGTCGGGTACACAGGAAACAGCAAGCTGGCAAACAGAACAGATAAGGATAAAGCAAAAACTAGGCAGAATACAAAGCCAAGGTCAAATACGGAGGAACACAACTGAACACCACAAGCGCTAAAGGGAACTGTAGCAGAAACCACGAAAGGGCAAGGAACTAAGGGAAAAGGGTAAGTATATGTAGCATCTAAACTAATGTGATTGGCTCCTGTCATATCCACTCCCCCAAAAGGTAAGTGTATGGGGTGGGTGGCATGACAGGGGCCAATGGGAGCCTTTTGGCAATTTAGGCTCCCACTGTCTCTTTAAGAGCGCGCCCGAGACTCTCGGCGCGCTCTTAGATTCAGGCGGGACACGTGACCGCTTCTCGCGTTCACTGCCCGCCTTCCTGTTTAAGCATTCGGATGAGCCGCGCGCGGCTCGTGCAGCAGCAGGACCGCGCGCGGCTCGAAGAGAGGACCGCGGCCGGCCCCTGGAAAAGGTGAGTAACGCTACACAATGGTAGCGATCGGTCACCTTTGGGAGTTCCAAAACAAACCAAAAGTCAAATGGTTACACTGGCTCATGGGTAGCGATTGTTCGCCTGATTCGTGCGAACAATCCTACCGAACAGCACTCTCCTGGCTTGTCGAGGAAGGAAGCAGGCATTCATACCAGATGACCGGTGTTCACGGGGTCGAGTGGTTTTTGGGTCCCCTTCATTCCTTTCTCAGTTCCCTTGTTTTCTAACTATTTGTCTGTCTGTTGTGGGTAAGAAGGTGTTTTGGTGGCAAATTTGTATAAGAAAATGAAGCGGCCCCTTTAGTTCTTCTCCATACTCTAACTTGAAGCAGTTTTTCCTTCTGGGCTCAGTTCCCAAACAGGAACCCGGATCATTTTGTCTGATTTATAAATTGTTGGTTCCTTCTGGGGGATCAGTGAATGATGATATTATCCAGGAAGACTGCTGAGTTCATTATTCATCTTTTGATAGGGCTTTGGAGCTGGGCCAGGCGGCAGGGCAAGGGGGCGTGGTTGGGAAAGTCAGACATTGAGTCTGCTTTTCACCTGCTGCTGATCCATCCAAACTGTTTACATTTGCTTGGCTGTTAGTTTCAGGGTTGTTTTTTTCTATGATATGTGCCTTCCCAAGGATTGTACCATATTTGTTCTTATTTTGAAATATTTATCTATTTTTCTAGAATGGGTGGTTTCTCAGTTATCAACCCACCTGACGTTGATGTTGGCAGGCAGGCAGGCATTCCCTCCAGTAGCCATTGGAGTAACTAAATTACCTCCATTTGTTTATATATACATAGGGATTTAGGAGAGAGTGCAGATAACTTTTCCTTTGGTTTTTACTGTATGTATTGGGGCTGATGTGTACTGTGGTCGTTGCTGCTGCCTAGGAGTGATGGGAGTGAGCGCAGGACTTGTCTTTTTATATTTTGTTCTTATTTTGAAATATTCCGCTCTGTCTCTTGAATGGGTGGTATCTCAGTTGTCAAGTAGGTATATGGTTTTGCACAAATTGGATGATTTTTGTTTGTGGAGGCTTGAGATCCAGATGAATGTGTGATTTTGTCAGGTTGATTTTAGAATTCTGATAGCGGTGCACAAAACTGAGGCGCCATGTAAGGTTCTGTAATTTTTTGGTATTGAAATTAGTATCTCTTTTATGTTGTTTTTTTTTTTTATAAATTGGGCGTTTTTCGTTGATTGAGTCTGGGGTTCCAAAAAGCTTCAGTTGCATCAGCTTCAGTCACTGATAGATCATTTGATTTTTGCATATCGCATAATGCCAATGGGAAAGGCATTTTGTTGTTGGTTGTCTTTGGTGTTAAACAACTGCTTCATAGTTGCATCATTTGGTACTTTGCTGCCTAGAGCACAACATTTGGAGGAGTTGTTAATGGATACAGGGGGTATCCTTGCTTATCGAGGGTCATCATCGCGGTGGTGATTTGTTCCTGGCCAGCGCAATGAGAATGAAAGATTGTTGCCCAATGCAGCATAGGAGAATCGCAGCCTGCTGTAGTCTGATTCAAAGTATACTAAGATGGGATACAGGACATCAGATGGTTCCAAAGCAAATATATTTTATAGATACAAAATAAAAACAGTAAACAAAAACCATACACAATATAATCTTTGGGTACTACACTAGACAGTGAAGCAGCAAACACGTTTTGGCTATAAAGCACTGTGTGACAAACTGCCATTTGCCACTGGGCATTGGAGAGGACTGATTGCTAGCCTGCCCTGCGACTATGGCCCTGGGATGTATTGCCCTTTAAGAATTGTATTTGGGCATCATGGATTTTTATTCTACTGTTTCTGGCCCTTTAACTGTGTTGTACAAAGAAAGGGTTTGTACTTTTAAAACTGGCACTTCGGATGCAGTCGAAGTGCCGAAGTCGTCGAAGTGCCAAAGTCGTCGAAGTGGCCGCCATTCGACAAATGAACACGTGGCAGCGGCCATTTTAACTTATTCGAACGCGGTCAGCGGTGAGTGCAGCCAAATCTATGGAACTGTTTGCGGCTACCCAATTGCACGAACACCGCTGACCCGTAACTTCTTCGACACTGCGGCTGGAGACTAAGTCCCGTTCGAAGATTCGAACGCTCGTTCGAATGGGATTTAGTCATTTTCTCGGTGTAAAATAGACCGACCGCACAGCCCAAATCCATGGAACTGTTTTGGGCAGGAAAATGTGCTTGTGGTCGGTCATAAAGGACTTCCAGCGAACTCTTTAACCCCTGGATGGAATTGGCTGAATTTTGGACATGTTTGTAAGTAAAGTGTGCTGATTAATACTATGTGACTAATTTTATTAATATTAGATGTATAGTTTTGGAGTTATAAAAATGCTTAAAATGTATAAGTTTTAGCTTGGAGATAATTTAGGAGATACAGTAAGAAACTCAATTATCTCCCAAGCAGAGGGGAGGGAATCTGTGGGATGTAACCGTTATCTGGTTGGTTAATGCCTAATTGCCTGTGGGCGTCTCCCTTGCAGGGGAGCACTGCCTAAAAGCAGAGTACCTGCCATTAAACATGAGTTCTTCTTGACCCACAATACGTAGCCTTGTCTCGTTATTGGAAGGAACTGCTATATCACACTGGTGATTTCTATGCTCTGCATACTCCCTTGAGCTTTAATCACTTAGCTCTTGTTCCTGATATGCTCTCCCGGAGGAGAGGTCTTCCCCACACGGTCCTGGAGGACAGAAGCTGATCCAGGGTGAACGGAAGACGGCGAGGCTCCAGTTAAGCTACAGCGGTTGTGGAGTCTGCGGTGGTTGTGGTGTCCAGTGCGGTGCTTGTGGTCCTCGGCGCAAGCTAGGAAGCGTCCATCAACAGAGGGAACGGGGAGCACACTGGAAGGAGGCTTTCCCATCTCTGGAAAGTAAATCCTGTAGCCAAAAGTGGCACCCTTGA
Source organism: Pelobates fuscus (assembly GCF_036172605.1). Taxonomy (NCBI): domain Eukaryota; kingdom Metazoa; phylum Chordata; class Amphibia; order Anura; family Pelobatidae; genus Pelobates; species Pelobates fuscus. The sequence continues at coordinate 73,532,786 of NC_086324.1, forward strand.
GCAGGGCAGTGGGGTGGGGGGCGGCTCTGTGATCTTTGCGGTCTGCGGTTGATTGCAACGGGCGCTAGTCTGCAGCTATGTAAGTGCTCCCCAGTGCCTGGTGCCATCACCTGCGGCATGAACTATAGACTTTGTCCCACATAGAGGGGCAGTCCAAATCAGCAGTAAAGCTTCTGCCGGCGACCCCCCTTGAGAAGCGCCCTAGATGGGGCCTAATTGGCCTATAGGACATGCCGGCCTGCCCTTGAGCCCTTCATACAAAGCCTGGTATGGCTCTTTGTCATGTATTTTACATAGTATGGTACCAATATAAATCTAATTAAATATACGTTTGTATATAGATTTTTTTTTCACTGTTGCACTAGGGATTTTTACATAAACTGCTAGATATTTTTTTTTTACAAATTGCAAATTAAATGTATGTAAGTTGTGTAGCCAACTCGATAATATAGAAATGTAGTATTCAGAGTTAAAAAGTGGAAATGTTTTGTTCATGTTCAATGTTTCTTTTAACTTCCAAAAATAGTGGGGGTCGTGATTTGGAACTTCATTGGTGAGACTGGGAATGCACCAAATAGTGATTTGCAACCTCAGTGATGAGGCTGGGAACATAACACAGGGAACGCACCAAGAACCATATGGATAGCAAACATTCTTATCTATTCTTAGGGGAAGATCGTCCTGTAGAGTTCTGTGTAATTATTCATGCATTTTCTCTAATGGAACGCAAACTTCTAATCAGACGTGTTCTTTGAACAAAACGGAGTGTTTCCACCTGTGCCATGCAGAGATTTGTGACGTAATAAAGCAATTATTTACATTACTTTCAAATTCTATTGTGTCATAAAAATGAATATGTTTATTTTATTTTTCAATTACTTCCTTTTGTAGGTTGAAGATTAAAATCATGACCTTTTCCAACCATATTATTATGGTATTTCCCCTTTACTGTTCCCCTCTCCCCCTTTTTCTTATCACCCCTCCTTGCTGCTCTTACACGCTGGATAAAGGCCCAGATGTGAGGCTTCCATGATGACTCATACTTACAGATCGTAACAGCTGTATCTTGTTACCATTACAAGATGTGACTCTGAACTGAACCCAGCTATAAATGTGGGGGCTTCTGCAGAACTGAATCATCCCCCTCTTTCACATCCTGACTATCCTGCTCTCCTGTCCCTATGGAAAGATTAACCTCACTTTTTCTGTTTTAATTGGTCTCTGATAAAATATAGAACCTACAACAAAACCTCAAAATTCTCTTTAACCATTTTGTACCTCTCGTCTGCATTTCCTCTTTGTAACAGTTTTTCAGTTGTTGAACTTTACTATAAAGTTTGATATTAATGTTTCCGCTTGCAATGCTTGGCATGCATTTGTTATATATTTAAGACTGCCATACTGATTGCCAACTAGCATTACTTGCAGTAGTTGAGTTGGTTATGTTTGTTTGGGGGTTAGAATATCATTATGCTTTGAGACTGTTCAGATTTTCCAACCAGAATTTCTGTGTACAAGCTTTGCAATAGTTCTATATACAGTATCTCACAAAAGTGAGTACACCCCTCATATTTTTGTAAAAATGTACATCTTTTCATGTGACAACACTGAAGAAATGACACTCTGCTACAATGTAAAGTAGTAAGTGTACAGATTATATAACAGTGTAAATTTGCTGTCCCCTCAAAATAACTCGACATACAGCCATTAATGTCTAAACCGTTGGCAACAAATGTGAGTACACCCCTAAGTGGAAATGTCCAAATTGGGCCCAATTGGCCATTTTCCATCCCCAGTGTCATGTGACTCATTAGTGTTACAATATCTTAGGTGTGAATTGGGAGCAGATGTGTTCAATTTGATGTTATCGCTCTCACACTTTCGAATACTGGTCACTGGAAGTTCAACATGGCACCTCATGGCAAAGAACTCTCTGAGCATCTGAAAAAAGTAATTGTTGCTCTTCATAAAGATGGCCTAGGTAATAAGAAGATTGCCAAGACCCTGAAACTGAGCTGAAGCACAGTGGGCAAGTCCATATAGTGGTTTTATAGGACAGGTTCCACCAGAACTGGCCTCGCCACGGTCGACCAAAGACGTTGAATGCACGTGCTCAGCGTCATATCCAGAGGTTGTCTTTGGGAAATAGATGTATGAGTGCTGCCAACATTGCTGCAGAGGTTGAAGGGGTGGGGGATCAACATGTCAGTGCTCAGGCCATGCGCTGCACACTGCATCAAATTGGTCTGCATGGCTGTCGTCCCAGAAGGAAGCCTCTTCTAAAGATGATGCACAAGAAAGCCTGCAAACAGTTTGCTGAAGACAAGCAGACTAAGGACATGGATTACTGGCACCATGTCCTGTGGTCCTATGAGACTAAGATAAACTTATTTGGTTTAGATATTGTCAAGCGTGTGTGACGGCAACCAGATGAGGAGTACAAAGAAAGTGTGTCTTGCCTACAGTCAAGCATGGTGATGGGAGTGTCATGGTCTGGGCCTGCCTGAGTTCTGCAGGCACTGGGGGGCTACAGTTCATTGAGGGAACCATGAATACCAACATTTACTGTGACATACTGAAGCAGAGCATGATCCCCTCCTTTCGGAGACTTTGCCGCTATGCAGTATTCCAACATGATAATGACCCCAAACACACCTCTAAGACGACCACTGCCTTGCTAAAGCTGAAGGTAAAGGTGATGGACTGGCCAAACCTAAACTCTATTGAGCATCTGTGGATTATCCTCAAATCGAAGGTGATGGACTGGCCAAACCTAAACTCTATTGAGCATCTGTGGATTATCCTCAAATCGAAGGTGAGGGAGCGCAACGTCTCTAACATCCACCAGCTCCGTGATGTCATCATGGCGGAGTGGAAGAGGACTCCAGTGGCAACCTGTGAAGCTCTGGTGAACTCCATGCTCATGAGGGGTTAAAGCAGTGCTGGAAAATAATGGTGGCCACACAAAATATTGACACTTTGGGCCCAATTTGGACATTTCCACTTAGGGGTGTACTCACTTTTGTTGCCAACGGTTTAGACATTAATGGCTGTGTGTTGAGTTATTTTGAGGGGACAGCTAATTTACACTGTTATACATGATGTACACTTACTACTTTACATTGTAGCAGAGTTTCATTTCTTCAGTGTTGTCACATGAAAAGATATAATAAAATATTTACAAAAATGTGAGGGTTGTACTCACTTTTGTGAGATATTGTATATATGGTGCAAAGTACTAAAAATTATGGACGCCAAATCTATTGCTAAACTGAATGTTTAAAAAAGTCTTTAGTCTAACGTTCAGATTGAGACATTCTTAAAAAATGAGTAATTTTAGCCAATAGTGCAAACTTTCTGTCTATATATAGCGTGGTTGGGATTTTCACCATTCAAATCTTCACTATGGCTCACACATAGAGATGTCGCGAACATAAAATTTTCCATTCGCGAACGCGAAATGTTCGCGAACAGGCGAACCGGGCGAACCGCCATAGACTTCAATAGGCAGGTGGATTTTAAAACCCACAGGGACTCTTTCTGGCCACAATAGTGATGGAAAAGTTGTTTCAAGGGGACTAACACCTGGACTGTGGCATGCCGGAGGGGGATCCATGGCAAAACTCCCATTGAAAATTACATAGTTGATGCAGAGTCTGGTTTTAATCCATAAAGGGCATAAATCACCTAACATTCCTAAATTGTTTGGAATAACGTGCTTTAAAACATCAGATATGATGTTGTATCGATCAGGTAGGGTTACGACCGCTTCACAGTGACAGACCAAACTCCCTGTTTAACGCACCGCAAACAACCGCAAACAGTCCATTTGCACAACCGCAAACTCCCCATTTGCACAAGGTTGGATACCAAGCTAGCCATGTCCCGTTCCTTGTCCTCACTGATGTCATTGAAGGACTCTTCCTCCACCCAGCCACATACAACACCACGGGTACCAGATAGGTGAAAACGAGCACCCTGGGATGCATGTTGTGGTTGGTCTTCCTCCTCCTCCTCAAAGCCACATTCCTCCTCTGACTCCTCTTCCTCACAATCCTCTTCCAGCGTTGCCGCAGGTCCAGCAAGCGATGCTGATAAGGCTGTTTCTGGTGGTGATGGTGACCACAACTCTTCCTCTTCACGCTCATCTACGGCCTGATCCAGCACTCTTCGCAGGGCACGCTCCAGGAAGAAAACAAATGGTATGATGTCGCTGATGGTGCCTTCGGTGCGACTGACTAGGTTTGTCACCTCCTCAAAAGGACGCATGAGCTTACAGGCATTGAGCATGAGCGTCCAGTAACGTGGCAAAAAAATTCCCAGCTCCGCAGAGGCTGTCCTTGCACCCCGGTCATACAAATACTCGTTAACGGCTTTTTCTTGTTGGAGCAGGTGGTCGAACATTAGGAGTGTTGAATTCCAATGTGTCGGGCTGTCGCAAATCAAGCGCCTCACTGTCATGTTTCGCCACTGGATATCTGAAAAGTGCGCCATGGCCGTGTAGGAACGCCTGAAATGGCCACACACCTTCCTGGCCTGCTTCAGGACGTCCTGTAAGCCTGGGTACTTATGCACAAAGCGTTGTACGATCAGATTACACACATGTGCCATGCACGGCACATGTGTCAACTTGCCCAATTACAATGCCGCCAACAAATTTCTTCCGTTGTCACAAACCACTTTGCCGATCTCCAGTTGGTGTGGAGTCAGCCACTGATCCACCTGTGTGTTCAGGGCGGACAGGAGTGCTGGTCCGGTGTGACTCTCTGCTTTCAGGCAAGTCAACCCCAAGATGGCGTGACACCGCCGTATCCGGAATGTGGAATAGTACCTGGGGAGCTGGGGGGGTGCCGTTGATGTGGAGCAAGACGCAGAAGTAGAAGAGGACTCAGCCGAGGAGGTTATGGAAGAAGATGGAGTAGGAGGAGTAGAGGGGGTGGCAGCAGGCCTGCCTGCAAGTCGTGGCGGTGTCACCAACTCCTCTGCAGAGCCACGCATTCCATGCTTGGCAGCCGTCAGCAGGTTTACCCAATGCGCAGTGTAGGTGATATACCTGCCCTGACCATGCTTTGCAGACCAGGTATCAGTGGTCAGATGGACCCTTGCCCCAACACTGTGTGCCAGACATGCCATGACTTCCTTTTGCACAATCGAGTACAAGTTGGGGATTGCCTTTTGTGAAAAGAAATTCCTTCCGGGTACCTTCCACTGCGGTGTCCCAATAGCTACAAATTTTTTGAACGCCTCAGACTCAACCAGATTGTATGGTAAAAGCTGGCGGGCTAATAGTTCGGACAAGCCAGCTGTCAGACGCTGGGCAAGGGGGTGACTTTCTGACATTGGCTTCTTACGCTCAAACATGTCCTTGACAGACACCTGACTGTGGGCAGATGAGCAGGAACTGCTCAAGGCGAGAGACGGAGTGGCGGATGGTTGAGAGGGGGCAAGGAGGACAGCAGTGGTTGACGTGGCTGAAGATGCTGGACCAGGAGGAGGATGGCGGCTTAGAGTAGGCGTGCTGCTTGTACTCATGTATTGATCCCATAGGTGTTTGTGATGTGCGATCATGTGCCTTCGCAAAGCAGTTGTACCTAGGTGGGTGTTGGACTTCCCACGACTCAGTTTCTTTGGCACAGGTTGCAAATGGCATCGCTGTTGTCAGAGGCAGACACACAAAAACAAATGCCACACTGCTGAGCTCTGCAATGACGGCATTCTGGTGGTGTTGTCTGACTGTGCCACTAGCTCCTTGCGACGACCTCCCTCTGCTTCCAACTTGTCTCCTCCTCCTCTCTGTCTCCCTATCTGAACTTTCCCCCTGTTCTTCTTCTCTTCTAGCGGGCACCCACGTGACATCCACGGACGCATCGTCATCATCAACCGCTTCACTTGTATCTGACAACTCAGCAAAGGAAGCAGCAGCGGGTACAACATCATCATCATCACACTGTACGTCCATGTGTGTAATGCTGCCTGACTGAGACATATCCCTGTTATCTACATCCTCTGGCAATAATGGTTGCGCATCACTCATTTTTTACAACTGATGTGTAAATAACTCCTCTGACAGATCAAGTGAAGCGGCTGTGGTGCTAGTGGTGGTGGTGGCGGCAGGCGGGCGAGTGGTAACTTGAGAGGTGCCCGAAGCTAAGCTAGAGGAGGATGGTGCGTCAAGGTTCCGAGCGAAAGCTGTAGAAGAATGGATGTCCTGTGTTAGCCAGTCAACTATGTCCTCAGAACTTTTCGAGTTCAGGGTACGTGGCCTCTGAACACTGGGCATTATTCTAGGGCCAAAGGGAATCACAGCACCATGACCACGACGGCCCCTACGGGTTGGCCTGCCTCTGCCTGTCATTTTTTTCGATTAGTGGTACTATGCGTGCAAGCTACTGTGACAACAGATATGAGTGGCACTGTGCACTGGCAGAAGTTGTCAGAGTAGACACTGTAGGCCTGACACACACGCTTGCAGACAACTAACTGCTATTCAATCTATTACAGTAAAAATGTTATTTTTATTTTAAATGTACACTACTGTTACACCAGATATGAGTTGCACTGGTGTGACACTGTGCCTTGGCAGGCCCTGAAACGCACACGTGTGAAGGAAACTGACTGCTATTATATATTATACAGTCAAAAAAGTTTTTTTTTTTTTAAATGCAAGCTATTGTGACACCAGATATGAGTGGTGGCACTGGGCAAGTGGGCACAGTATACGCTGTGAGCCTGACACACACGCTGGCAGGCAGGCAACTGCAATTAGATTACACACACAAAAAAAAAAAGCAGACTGATTTTCTAGCCCTAAAAAGGGCTTTTTGGGGTGCTGTCCTTACAGCAGAGATCAGATGAGTCCTTCAGGACTGTAGTGGACACTGAATACACTAGCCTAGCTATCGATTTCCCTATTAAATCAGCAGCAGCTACACTGTCCCTCCTCTCACTAAGAATGCAGCTTCCAGGGGGGGCGGGGCCTGGCCAGCATGGCTGACGGACGTGCATGAATTAAGCTCCCTGCATACAGCCTGCAAAGTGAGACCCACAGAGGGAATAATACCTTTGGAGGTTGCTCACTGAACACTTCCCTGTTCCTGAACACCAGGGAGCTTACCCGATCAAGTTTGTAGCAGCCTATGACTACGCACTGTCCTGCGGCCTATCTGCTCTGGGGTTTCTGTGGAAGGGAGAAGCGGTCGATCTCCCGGCCTGGAGCTCTCATCGTGTCTGCACCTCATATCTACAGCCCCGTCCCCCCCCCACCTCTAGACCGGTGCCCTGGCAGGCCCTGAAACGCACACGTGTGAAGGAAACTGACTGCTTTTATTTCACAGTCAAATTTCGAGGTTTTTTTTAATGTACACTACTGTTACACCAGATATGAGTTGCACTGGTGTGACACTGTGCCCTGGCAGTCCCTGAAACGCAGACGTGTGAAGGAAACTGACTGCTATTATTTCACAGTCAAATGTCTAGGTTTTTTTTAATGTACACTACTGTTACACCAGATATGAGTTGCACTGGTGTGACTCTGTGCCCTGGCAGGCCCTGTAATGCACACGTGTGAAGGAAACTGACTGCTATTATATATTATACAGTCAAAAAAGTTTTTTGTTTTTTTTTAAATGCAAGCTATTGTGACACCAGATATGAGTGGTGGCACTGGGCAAGTGGGCACAGTATACGCTGTGAGCCTGACACACGCTGGCAGGCAGGCAGGCAACTGCAATTAGATTAAACAGAAAAAAAAACAGACTGATGTTCTAGCCCTAAAAAGTGCTTTTTGGGGTGCTGTCCTTACAGCAGAGATCAGATGAGTCCTTCAGGACTGTAGTGGACACTGAATACACTAGCCTAGCTATCGATTTCCCTATTAAATCAGCAGCAGCTACATTGTCCCTCCTCTCACTAAGAATGCAGCTTCCGGGGGGGCGGGGCCTGGCCAGCATGGCGGACGGACGTGCATGAATTGAGCTCCCTGCATACAGCCTGCAAAGTGAGACCCACAGAGGGAATAATACCTTTGGAGGTTGCTCACTGAACACTTCCCTGTTCCTGAACACCAGGGAGCTTACCCGATCAAGTTTGTAGCAGCCTATGACTACGCTCTGTCCTGCGGCCTATCTGCTCTGGGGGTTCTGTGGCAGGGAGAAGCGGCCGATCTCCCGGCCTGGAGCTCTCATCGTGTCCGCATCTCATATCTACAGCCCCGTTTCCCCCCCCCTCTGGACCCCCCCTCATAAGTGGGGGTTATCACGGTCCCCACCAGGGAAAGGCTAAAGTAACCCACAAGGCTAAATGGCCACTACTCACCCTGACAAAATGAGCCATCGTGTCACAGCTAAGATGGCCACCACTCCGACAGAGCAATCAAGCCCACACTGGGAAGCTAAGTTCCATGCAGCCTTTGATGCTCTCTGTGCAGCCTTCTGGAATAGGATTGAATCACGGCAGAGGGCTTTGCTACTCACCTCACCTAGGATGGAAGAGATCTCCAGAGGTGCCCCAGCATTGTGCTCTCCTTCGGAACAGAGAGCCAGGGGGGATGGCACGCCAACCAGCCGCCCACGACTGAACAGGACCGATCCCAGAACCTCACAGGTTACTTATACTGAAGCTGGAGGGCTGGGAGGCGGCCAGGCATCTTCTTCCACAGTGGACTGGGCTCGGAGAGCAAGGGTGCTGATGCGCCGACCTGCTGACCCTCGTGGTCTGAGCGATCCTCTGGTGCACCCGGCAGGCGGTGGAAGCACTACTAAGCGGCACATGGATGCGAGTAGAGACGACCACTCTCTGAAGCATGTCAGAGGAATTGGCTAAAACATCTCTGCTGCTGAGAATCTAAAATGCCCTTGTTATGAGGTGTAGTCAGTTGTCTAGCATTTAACAGCACTCACTAAGAGGTTATTTAGTCTACTTATTTCTAGTTTTGATATTCTGATTCACACATGTTGATCTATAACTGGTGGTGTTAAATCCCCTTACCCCTCTTCAGTTCAAGCATGTGTATTCAAACTTACGAACACTCTCAACATGTCTGACGATTTCCCTATGCCATGCTTTTCACTTATATCAAGACAAGTTTACCTAGCATGATTGTTTTATATTTTAAAAATGTGCTGTTCCTCTTGACATTTTGTTTCATAACTCTAAGTCTGTATTCCAACATTTTGCATTGCACCATATGTCATTGTCACTACGTGTATGTTCACTGCACTTCAAAAATAAAGAATTAAAAAAAAAAAGAATGCAGCTTTAGAATGAATCTAAAATGGATGCTGTCCAGGAGGTGGGAGGGTCTGGGAGGGAGGGTCTGCTGCTGATTGGCTGGAATGTGTCTGCTGACTGTGAGGTACAGGGTCAAAGTTTACTCAATGATGACGAATAGGGGGCGGACCGAACATCGCATATGTTCGCCCGCCGTGGCGAACGCGAACAAGCTATGTTCGCCAGGAACTATTCGCCAGCGAACTATTCGGGACATCTCTACTCACACAGTAATTCTAAACATTTACTGTCCTGATCTGTTGCTAAGTACTTGCACCAGTAGTTTGCAGTCCTGTTATATTATCCTTCAAGAGACCATCAGTTTACTTTCTTCAGTATAAATAAACCATGGGGGGGCAGTGACTTAATGGTGTGAACTACACATCCAGGAAAACAGAAGATTGATCTGAACAATCTGAAACAGAGAACTGTAGGCAACCAGCAACCTGCAACCTGCAAACACAATACATATATCTATAGTTCAGGAACCAGCTTACTTGTAACCAGATGTATTGTTAAAAACCAAATGTATATTGGGCTTTAAACCAAAATTAAGTGTGATGCTTTGCTAAAATAACAAAGTGATACGGAAATTAATTTGCTACTTTATCATGTATGTGTTGAACTGTGGTAAACTGCAGAGCTTCACCAGCTCCTTCTAGCCGTAGTTTTGCAAACAGGGTGTCAAAGGCATCTGACTTCAAGTGTGCAAAAAGACCTATAGAGGAACTAGAGGGATTTTCCATAAACCCATGTATCACACCATTAAATACAAAACTGATGCTGTTTCTACTAGAAATGTGCAATTCGTTTCGGTCCAACTGTGAATTCGGACGAATTTCGGGTAATTCAGACATTCGGGTACTTCCGAATGTCAGAATAGCTGAATTGCCGAATTGCCGAAGTTCCGAAATTAACACATTTTCTAAGTGTCAAAGTGCCGAATTTCCGAAGTGCCGAAGTTCAGAAGTTGCCGAAGTTCCGAAGCACAGTATTGCCTAAGTACTAATATACATACCCAGTGGAAGAAGACGAATGTTACACTGTATACAATTTTAAATAAAAAGTATCCAAACATAGCCAGGATTCAGCTGTAAGCATTTGCAGCACTTACAACAATCAAGTAACACACATTCATATAAAATGTAAGTTACTTAGCCAGTCAATGGAATGACAGGAATGAATAAGTAGATAACTCCCTAATTCCCACGGTATTAGGGAGCTATCTACTAAAAGGCTGAAAAAACAGAGCTCAGTCTGCGCGGAGCCCTCCATGGGTGAAGATGGATTATTTTTTTTTGCGCACAGTTTTTCTTTTTTTTTTTTAAGTGCGTTGGTTATTATGGATTTTTATTTGGCCTTTTTTGGGGCTGAAAAAATAAGATTTTAGAAGAAAGAAAACCTTGAAATGGTAAGTTTTATTATTCTTTTTTTTTACAGGTACTTATTTAATGGTCCCCCTCATTATTTGTAGGGTGAGGGGGATAGGTAGGGGTTAATTTTTGGGGGGAGGAGGATGACTAGGGGTTTGGGGACCCCTAGTCACCTGGAGGGGTTACATTTTTATTTAGGGCCCCCACCCACCGCTCAGGGGTGGGGGCCAGGGGGGAGGACATTAGCCCCAATACCCCTTATTGGTATTTAGGGCCCCCACCCACAGCTCAGGGGTAGGGCCAGGAGGGAGGATATTAGGTCTAAATAAGGGCCCACACCCACCGCTCAGGAGGAGGGACCTTTTTTTTTTTTACTGTGAGCAGCCACTGTAGGAAAAGGAGGAGAGTGCTGCTTTCTAGACATGTGCAATTCGGTTCGGTCCGAATTGAAATTCGGATAAATTTCAGACAGTTGGATATTTGGATGCTTCTGAATGGCCCAAGTGCCGAATTGCTGAATTTCTGAAGTGCCGAATTTCTGAAGTGCCGAATTTCCGAATTCTGAACCAAACAGAATTGCCAAAGTTCCGAATTTCCAAAGTGTCAAAGTGCCGAATTTTGGAAATGCCGAACCAAACCGACGACCGATAAGAACCATTCAGCCCATCTAGTCTGCCCAATTTTCTAAATACTTTCATTAGTCCCTGGCCTTATTTTATAGTTAGGATAGCCTTCTTATCTGTCGTCACATTCTGTGTTTCTATGTTTCTATGTTTCTAACCCTAACCCTACTCCTAACCCAACCCTACTCCTAACCAAAGCCTAACCTTACTCCTAACCCTACTCCTAACCCTATCCCTACCCTAACCCTACTCCTACTGCTAAACCAACCCTAACCCTACTCCTAACCCTACCCAGAACCCAACCATAACCCTACATAGAAACATAGAAACATAGAATGTGATGGCAGATAAGAACCATTCAGCCCATCTAGTCTGCCCAGTTTTCTAAATACTTTCATTAGTCCCTGGCCTTATCTTATAGTTAGGATAGCCTTATGCCTATCCCACGCATGCTTAAACTTCTTTACTGTGTTAACCTCTACCACTTCAGCTGGAAGGCTATTCCATGCATCCACTACCCTCTCAGTAAAGTAATACTTCCTGATATTATTTTTAAACCTTTGTCCCTCTAATTTAAGACTATGTCCTCTTGTTGTGGTAGTTTTTCTTCTTTTAAATATAGTCTCCTCCTTTACTGTGTTGATTCCCTTTATGTATTTAAATGTTTCTATCATATCCCCCCCTGTCTCGTCTTTCCTCCAAGCTATACATGTTAAGATCCTTTAACCTTTCCTGGTAAGTTTTATCCTGCAATCCATGAACCAGTTTAGTAGCCCTTCTTTGAACTTTCTCTAAGGTATCAATATCCTTCTGAAGATATGGTCTCCAGTACTGTGTACAGTACTCCAAGTGAGGTCTCACCAGTGTTCTGTACAATGGCATGAGCACTTCCCTCTTTCTACTGCTAATACCTCTCCCTATACAAACAAGCATTCTGCTAGCATTTCCTGCTGCTCTATTACATTGTCTGCCTACCTTTAAGTCATCAGAAATAATCACCCCTAAATCCCTTTCCTCAGATGTTGAGGTTAGGACTCTATCAAATATTCTGTACTCTGCCCTTGGGTTTTTATGTCCAAGATGCATTATCTTGCACTTATCCACATTAAATGTCAGTTGCCACAACTCTGACCATTTTTCTAGTTTACCTAAATCATTTGCCATTTGGCTTATCCCTCCTGGAACATGAACCCTGTTACATATCTTAGTATCATCCGCAAAAAGGCACACCTTACCATCAAGACCTTCTGCAATATCACTAATAAAAATATTAAAGAGAATGGGTCCAAGTACAGATCCCTGAGGTACCCCACTGGTGACAAGCCCAAGCTTCGAATATACTCCATTGACTACAACCCTCTGTTGCTTTTCACTCAGCCACTGCCTTACCCATTCAACAATATTGGAATCCAAAAAAAAGATTGCAGTTTATTGATAAGCCTTATATGTGCAACAGTGTCAAAAGCCTTACTGAAATCTAGGTAAGCAATGTCTACTGCACCACCCTGATCTATAATTTTAGTTACCCAATCAAAAAAATCAATAAGATTAGTTTGGCATGATCTCCCTGAAGTAAACCCATGTTGTCTCTGATCTTGAAATCCATGTGTTTTTAGATGTTCAACAATCCTATCCTTTAACATGGTTTCCATCACTTTCCCCACTACTGAAGTAAGGCTTACTTACTTTTGACAGTTGAAATAGAACCTCTTCCTCTGTAAACTCACGTGTAATAAATGACTCATTTATCCTTTTTCTTAACTGAGGTCCCTTTCCTTCATTTTCATCTGTAAATACCGAACAAAAACATTCATTGAGGCAGTCAGCTACACC